>NW_016107682.1:2600703-2738934 GCF_001604975.1 Cebus imitator
AAAAAAAAAAAAAAACAACTATCTGAGGAAACAATATCAACATACAGAAAGCAACCAGGGAATATTATAGAGGTAGCAAATAATAAAGAAGTAAATAGAATAAATCATAAGACCTTTAGAATAAGCTGAAGCTATCGTAGCCTGGAAGGGAAATGAAGGATTCTGGGTAAGTCTACCACAAACAATATCGTAAAGGACAAGGACCAGAGATGGAGCTTGAAGAGATGGCCTAAATGGCTGTGGTTCCCCTTGGAGGACAAGGTTTCTGGTGCAATAAAAATTGCCATTTGAAAAAAAAAAAATTCAAGTGCCTGATTCATCTCATGGGATCACGGGAGTAAAATGAATATGAGAAGGAAACCTGGGCTGGTCCAGGTGGGACAAAGGCCCTCTTCTGCCGACAGCATCTCCCCCTGAAAGATTGCCAGTAATATTCTTTGTGTCTGTCACTGAGGCAATTAGTAATGACCCCCAGCTTGGCACTGAGAGCACTCCTTTATAGCAAGAGCCGGCCAGACACAATCTCTCTGCTCAGAGTTCAGGGTGGAAGGGGAGAACCAGGCAGATCCACATGGTACATGCTTCCAATTAAAAATACAAACAGAGGCAAAGCAAAATGAATGTCACAGAAAAGAAAGTGCTGCCACCCACTCTTGGCCTAAAGGTCACTGTGCTGCAGCCTTGGCCATTATCTGCAGCCGCAAAGGTCAGGGGGGCTGTCTGCATTGCTGGGGAGTATGTAGGCTTTCATAAGGCCTCAAAATGACTGTTGCTCTGACACCAAAATTAGTGATAAGTTCTCAGCAAAAGACGTTAATAGAGAAATGGAGTGACTGTAACCTTTTCCGCCATCTCTCTTGTCGGCTCCATGAAGCAGAGTCACAAGGCATAAAACGAGAAGTTTCCACATTCTACAAAAGACTACAAGACTGCTGACTTAATTGGGTGCGTAACAAATGGCTATACCATTGCCAACAAGAAGACATCAAAGAGGAAGGAGAAAAGAGCGATTAAAACATCTCATGACATCCCTTTGAATTTGGAAACTGGCTCCCGATGTACGTGGACAGGCCTTGATACAAATGCAGGGAGCTAGCCACGTGGTCCACTAATATTCCAATCACCGTGGCCCAGCAGGGGCAACCATGCCACTAACTAATTTGTTGAATTTCAGGAAAATTTAACCATAGGAAGAACTGGAAGAACACTGGACTTGGAGTCAGATAGACCTGCATTCAAATCTCAATTTTTGTCCATATTTGATGGGCAATATTATATAATCATTTACTATCCCTGCACTGTAATTTCACAGTGTTTTCATCTGAAAGTGGAATGACTTCAATACCTAAATGCACAGGGTCCCAGTGAAGATTAAATAGGAGGAAAGAAACAGAAAAATCCTTACTAAACAGTCAGGTATAATACAAATACAAACACAGCTTGAATACAAATACAAAAATAACTCGAATCATTATTATTATTAGCTAGCAATAATGTCCACTATCCCTGCAGAAATCTCTATTCCTGTCCACTCTGAGGTAATTTTGTTTTTCTGTATTTAGGCCATCCAAGGAGAAAAATTTTTGTTGTTGATGATAAATAGAATCTGCAAAATGCTACATGCACAACTATTTCATTGGGTTGACACATAAAACACTAAAGGAAATAAACGAAGACACACAGCACACGCATAAACATATGGCTAAGGTTGGCCTTTAGTAGGTATCAGAAACAAAATTAGCAACTTGTAGCACTTCAGCTAAGCTTCCTAGCAACAGAAATACATAAATAACAAATACTTAGGATGATTATCCCTAAAGCTCACTAAAATATTAGCACGTGATATTGGTCCCTTCAAGTGTTCTCTAGCTCAAGGCATTTGGTGTTTTTCAATTACTTAGGTAATAAAGCATTTGATGTTTATACCTGCCAAACATCGAAGACAGGGCATAAATGATACTTTGGCAGTTCAAAGTATTGGCCTCCTTCCTTTCCAGAAGGAAATCAATCATCGCATCAGCACTACTCCAAAACTCAGAATCACCCAACGTAGCAAGGACGGTTTTCCTTCTAAAGTTCTGTGCCCGTCCCCTCTTGACAGGTCTGGAGAAGATGCTGCTAAGTAGTTTTGAGCATCACATAGTAACTCAAAGCAGCTGACAGGCTCAGAGGCTGTGCAGAGCTTATGATCATGCTAGTCTGTGTAGCTGACCACATGCGGGATGCTATTGGCACTGCTTGCTTTATTAGCCTGCATATAACTCCTTGGGAGACACAGCCAATTTGGTAAGATGTGGGAGAAATCTGTACTTTAAAGTTTCCTGGAACACTGGGTATCAAAGGAATGAGATGTCTCCTGGCCTTTCATGTTGCAAACTAGAGAAAGAGACACAGCTTAGCAGAGCAGCTAAAGCTTAGGATCAACTTTTACAGCAATATGGAAACCACATGACAGATTGTACAGGCGCCTGCATAACTTCTGACTCATTCCCCAGGTGCTTCTGTTCTCTATAGCTACACGGAGCCATGTTGAAGAGAGAGGATCAGAGCAGTATTATTCCACTTAGTGAAACTGGTCATATTTTGTCACATACTTATGAGGGAAGATACTAGCAGAAGTGGAGGCAGTGATATCTGAGTTTACTCTGTCATTGTGCAGGTAAAATGTGACTCAGTTCCCAGAGGGTAAATGTGTAGATCCTTATACTTTATTATTTATTCTCTTGCAATATTTCCTTATTTTTTATAAAAACCATGTATGCATTAGATTGAACTAACATTAAATACAATGTAGATTTCTGGGCTAACTTCATATATACTGAATCAGGAATTGTGATGAAAGGCCCGGGAGTCTAAGCTTTCAGCAATCTCAAGGGATCCTTCAACCCACTCAAGTTAAATATGGTGGCCTTGCTGATCCATCCTCAACAACCACATCCCTGAACAGACCTGAAGACCATCCCTACTAACTGGGGAAACTGATTAAGTGCAGAAGGAAAAGTAAAGAGACCATGAGAAGAGTACAGGTAAAATTGCCTTCTTGGCTTATCTGAGGCCACTATTACGTTGCACAGTATGTTTTGCTTCTCAAGAAGAAAACCATTCAGATGCCTCCCACAACTCAGTATTTTATTTCCCTCTCAACCCTCCCCCCAGAAATCACACTGAATAGAGTTCACCTTTCCAGGTCTCTGCCTGCCCAACCACTCACCTGTTAAGATTTAAAGTATGGTAGCAGATCTCCTGAAGAGAATCTCTTGGGGTGAGGAGGTGAGATTCATCACTGATTTTATAGAATCATTGATTTTTTTTTTTGAACTAGGAGGGTCCTTAGATATTATCAAAATATTAGCTAGACAAAGAAATCTCATTGATGCAAATGAAGTAATAGGTTTACAACTTGAAAAAAATGTATAACATTTTACAACGGGTTTGTATCAAGGGGGTTGAAAGAGTATCTGCAGAGTGTGAATTCAGGTGACTCCTGGCAACGGCATGTTTACTTCAAACAGGGCAAGAGAGAAAGTGCTTTCTCTTTTCTGGCCAAAGAACACTTCCCAAATGAGAAGAGTTTTAGGTGACATTTCAGAGGTGGAACCTGGCCCGTCAGAAGTGTGTGTGGGTAAGGACAGAGGGAGAAGGGGTACTATTCTGGGGACAAATTCGTTTAGCAGAAGGCTCAGAAGAGATTCACCAATTGGGTAAACTTTGAGTCTATCAAAAGAGAAAGGATGAGGAATAATCGGAGAATGTCAGAAAGACAAAGGAAACGCTTGTTCCTAATCTGTGCACAGAACACTGGAAGGATGAGCACAGAGAAAGCCATCATTGCTGCATTCATTCCTCCACTCTTCATTCAATAAGCATCAGTGGGAGAGCATCCAAGGATGAGTGATATATAGTTGTTGCCTATAAGGACCTTGCAGGCTTGTGGGCCAGCCAGAAAAATAATAAGAGACATTTTCATTACGGTGAGACAAGGGCTATGATGGATAGAAATTGAGGGGCACATGGGTGAAATACAAATGCAGACATAACCTATTAGGGAAAGCTTTCTAGATAACAGGGCACCTCCTAGGGCTTGAAGAGAACCAATGAACAGAGATCTGAACCCCAGGGAGAACTACCCAGCATGTCAAGTTCCCACGAAGAAGCCCAAGACTGAAATGATCTTTGCTCATGCACCCCAAAGGGAAGTAAATGTATCAGATGTGAGTCTTTGCCCTCTCCACCTTGAACACCCCATTGACACAACACAACGTGCCAGGCTTTGGAACATAACCAGCAGTGTACACTCAGCCAAAGTGACTGATGTTGCTTTCCGGGTATTTGTAGCTGAAGGTATGCCCGCTTCTTTCCAATACAAACAGAGGAACTCAGCTGGCATCAAGACGCAGACTCATAGCATCCAGCCAAGTCAGAAGGCCTACCTGGCTGCTACACACGCCCTGCAAAATGGCACACAGGTGCTATCATCCAGCTAGCAGCTTCAGCCGCGTAACCAACTCCAGAGTGTTGACAGCTGCAGTAAAACACACTTGGAGTTCAACATAATTAAGGAAAATGATTAGCACTGAAGAGAAGCTGGCAATAAAGAACTCTGGTTTCTGAGGCAAAATTACAGGATCCCAGGATGTTAGAGCTGGAAAGAGGTCTTCTTACAGATCACAGACAGCCATCTCCACTTCACAGACGAGAAAGTAAGGCCAAGAGAGGCGAAGTGAAGGGCCGAGGATGACAGAAGAAGGTACATAGCATCAGGGTAACAGCGAGGACTTTGAGATGGATCAAACTGGGGTTTGCAACCCAAGTTTGGAACTCGCTGACTGCAGGACAGCACCTTGGTCTCCCTAAACCTCAGTTTCCTTTTTGAAGTCTGCATTGCTATGAGGATTAATTGAAGGATATTGCAGGGCCTGCTGCCCATGGCCAGTACATAATGTTACTATGGAAAGTAAGAACTCTGGGTTCATGGTCTTGCTTCACCACATATGACCTGTGCTTCTCTGGGTCTTAGTTCTTCTACCTGTGAAATGGAAATAAAGATGCTAGTACCTGCCCTAATTACTTGCCAGGATAAGTGGAACGCTTGCAGGTGAGAGCTGTGTATGCCTCTTGGCAAGTTGTTGTTATTACTATTCCTATTATGGGAAAACATGTTTTGGGCCTTCCTACTGGTAAGTGGCAGAGCCAAGACAGGATACATGCAGTGAAAGAAAAAGACCAGAGCAATTTTCTCCCGGGCAACTGATGGATTGCAATGTTTGGACTCTCCCAGTATGGTTCAGAAGGTCTGACGGGTCAGCAAGGAGCTCAGGCGCGAGAAGAAATCTGTAGTATATTCAATGCCAAAGGGTCTCATTTCTGGGTGGGAGGGACAGTGGGGATGGGGTGAAGCAGGGGTGGGCAGCAGGAAGGAGAGGAAAGAACCTGGGGAAATCAAACCGCCTGCCTGGGTTTCACTCTGAGTTTTCAGATTCATTAAAAAGAAAGAAAAATACACCAAAAAAAAAAAAAAAAAAAAAAAAAAAAAAAAAAAAAAAAAAAAAAAAAAAAAAAAAAAAAAAAAGCACAAAGCAAAACCCCAGTTTGGTCAATCCACAAGAAATGAAAGACGGGGCTGTAAAAAGTGCTGAGAATGGGATTGCTCGACTTTTCACAGCTTCAGCTGGCTTACAATACCCTCAGCTTGGTGCTTCTCCCGAATCCACATCGCAAACGCTCTAATTAGATTGTGCGGCGGAAAGAAGGCCCGGTGCCTTGGAAGTAAGTGATTGCTTACTTGCCACAGGAATGTTCTGTGCTTTCATATGCTTCATTTTTTTTCCCTGGGGGCTTGGGAATGAATTGGGCAATTTCTCAGGTGTCTGCTCCACAGAAAGATGTTGAGCTTATGTTTGGTTTCTCTTTTTACCTAGGCTATTGCCTCTGCCTGAAGTACTCTTTGTCTGGCTTCCTTACTTGCTCACCTCTAAGACCCAATTCAGGGCTCCCACAGGCTCCATGCACCTAAATCTTTACCCGGAGCAACTGTGGAATGGTTACTGTTTACCTGTCTTCCCATCAAGAGATGATCCTCTAAGGACAATGACTTTGCCGTCTTCATCTGTTTGCCTTTGTGTTCTCTGTATTTGGCATGATGCTTTGTACCAGGGGCCTTGAAGCGCAAAGTGGGGCTTATGGCTTTGCAGCATTGGTCCCACCTGGGACCTTGTGGGATGTGCAGAGACCTCGAGCTCCACCCCACACTTGCTGAATCTGAATTTTCTTTGCTTTTTTTTTTTTTTTTTTTTTTTTTTTTTTTTTATATTTTTTTTTTTTTTTTTTTTTTGGTAGAGATGGGGGTCTCGCTTTGTCTAGGCTGTAAATTTTCAATTTGACAAGTTTCCTATGTGATTTGTGGCTACACCGAAGACTCACCAGAACAGAGTGGGGTGGGGAATACTTGATCAATATTTGTGGAATTAACCCCATGAAATCCAGTTATTCCTACTGAATTTCTCTCTCCTCCAGGAGGACATAGCAAATGAGTTGAGGAAGGTGAGTGCTGCCACCCTCTCCTCAGCCCTGCAGCCGATCCCTGACATAAACTCCTTAGAGTCTAGTGGCCTCTTTCCGTGCACCTACCATCTACACCTACTACTTTCAAAGAAACCACAACCTGGACCTGGAACAGAACTGGAGGTGCCAAAATGCCTGAGGATACTTCATCGAACATGGCTCTCTTGATGGGAAGCTGGCATGACTAGAAATGTCAGGAATCTTCCCTCTCTAGGTTTCCAGTTTTGTGTTGCTGATTCAATGGTCCGGATTGAGATCAGATGAGTCAAGTTCAGATAACCATCCAAACCTTTAGACGAGGCCTAAAAGCAAATCTGCATTCTCAAACCATTCCCAATGTGTTGATCACCAGTTTTAGTTTGCCATACCACCCAATCCAAGAGAGTGTAGTCATTTCTCTAATAGCAGATGCATAATTTGCTCATCAGTGGAAAATCTACGTGTACATCATAAGGTCAAATGTTGCAAGAAACTTGACTTCTTTGAGATTGTGCCAAACCTCAAGCTTTCAGTAATAAGGGCTCTCAGTCAAACCTTCTGAGGAGGATGAAGTGTATTTGACCCAATGTTTAGCATAAACAGGCACATACTATGCTGTCCCTTTAAAATGGTTGAATTCTTGGCTAGACTGTGAAGGAAAACAACAGCCCAAGCAAAGCCTATATAAAACATCAACCCATGGTCAAGGCCCAGTGAGATATGGAGATATTGTTGAAATCCAAGAAAGTGAAATGAAAGTCCTGAGCCTTATTGGCTAAATTCCCTTAATTGTGACATGCTAAACAAGTACAGTCATACTACCATGTAAGCACAACATTCTAAAATGTCTACTACAGATAGCAAAAGCATGAATTCAATGTATAGTTTCTGGGCACCCACTGTGTGCTAGAGGAAGTGTTGGGTATTGGAGGTTCAACATGGAACTTCCTTTTATTTTCCTTCACTGCCTTTCTCTTTTCAAATATTTAATGACCATCCACTGTGTCCCAGAAGTTGCCAGGCCTGGAGCAGGAGATTCTTTCTCCTTAAGCCCCCTGTGTCCCTGCTGGGAGTGACAAATACATCGACCAAGAAATAACGTGGTGGGAAAAGTCCACAGACAATGATGTGCACACAGTCCTTCGGGGTATCCTTACCATCGTGCTCCAGCTTCGATCTCTCAAAAAGACCTTTTGCCTATTACTGAAGATGTCAGCAATAAAACTGGATCCTAAAGAAGCCATTCATGATGATATATCCTTATTGGAATTGAAAATGCATGAGGAAATCACATATAGGTCCTAAGTGATAAAACATTATTCATCCATTAAGTTAGATAAGAGAGGTGACTTAATGTCAATCATGTATCTCAGAAAAACAAAATGTGCTCATCTCTTGATTTTTGTAGATCAAATCCCACTAGAGGAGTTGGGTATGTTTGCAGACCCAGCTACTTCCATTGATAAGGCAGTTTTCAAAACGACTTTATAAATACTTGCTGATTGGGTCCTCAGAGTAACCCTGGAGGTACCTGGTGGCTCACCACAGTGTGGCAAGATTGAGATGACGACTCTAATGTACCATACTCTTTGTCAAGCAAAAGGCAGACAGTCATTCTCCACTTTTTAATTGATTGACTGCTCGCTTGATTGACATGAGTCTCACTATGTTGCCAAGGCTGGTCTTTAACTCCTGGGTTCAAGTGATCCCCCTGCCTTAGCCTCACAAGTAGCTGAGACTACAGGTGCGAACCACCACACCTGGCTTATTATTTGTTTTGAAAGCATTAGAAGTACTTTTAGAAAATTCCAAGGAGCTCAGTGTCCCTCTAAACTGCCTTCCTCTTCATGTAATTTGACACTAAGTGTCCTGGCGTGTTAAGCTCGCCTCTATTTAAAGGGCCCTGCAGAAGGCCATGCCACTCAGGTTTAAGGAGACAGAAGGTACTCTGTCCTTGAAGCATCATGACACTGAAAGTTCATTAAGATCTCTGTCCCAGGTATTACACCCCTAATGTCGCTAGGCCTCTCCACAACAGGTATACTATGCAGTCTCCAAAAAGGTCCTCAGTTTTAGGATGCAGGGAAAATAATTCATTGTTTTTCAATGCAAATCTGGCAGATCAGTAGCTGATCTGTTACGGCATTCACTTCCAGATTAATTTTCCGTGTTTGAAGTATGTGCATATGTGCTTTACAGAATAAAACATCTGAATTTAAAAAAAAAAAGGGGGGATCAGCTTTAAGTTTCAATTATATATGCTGTCGATTTTATGTTGGTTCCTGTCCACGAATACACCATCTTCCATTCACATCTAAGGCAACTAGTTCGGAGCGATAGGAAATCGGTACTTTATGAACATCTGCTATATACAAATATTTAACCACCTTTTTCCTCCTTTAGAATTTTTCTAACTCAGTGGACTCTCCATTATTCAAAAGAAGTTCTTAATTTTCACTCCTTCTCACAAGGTTACCTCTTACAGGTAACAGTATCCCTCTTTCCTGCAAGGTCAGGACAAGAAGATAGAGGAAAAAGCTAAGAGAATCTCTCAGAACTGTGTATGTGCTAAAATTCTTAACTTAGATGTATATATGGACAAGGAAAGTGGGCAAGAGAAAGTAAAACTAAAATTTAGGCAAGGAAACCAATTAGCCAACAGGGAGAGAGCCTAAAGTGAGAGTATCAGACCAGACCATCCCAGACCCCTAATCTTGTGGATCAAGGCACTGATGGAGGGCATCATAGAAAAATGTTGAGGGCAATATGGTAGACACTAGTGGAGCTGGCATATTGCATCCTCTCCTACTAAAGGATCACACTCCCAGAAGCTAAAGGAATGAAGTGGAGAATGGGAGGTGTATTTTGGGTAAGAAAGAAAAAGAAGCGCTTGCATGGGTTTTCATGTTATTTCAGTGAAGTCATAATAGAACAGCTTCCCTTCCCAGAGCCTGCCCAGAACAGCTATTTAAAGGGAGAGTGAGAACTGTACAAGCTTTGACTAGATTCTGAGGTCGGAGCCTTAATTAGAGTCACAATTGTATTGTACATCTATTTGTGTTACTGTTCAATTAGGAGTGTAATAGCTGGGACAGAGATCTTAATGAGCTTTTAGTGTCATGATGCTTCAAGACTGCCCTTTTTTGGTTGTTGTTATTATTAAGATTTCATATAGGGGCTTTTTCCTCTCTGCTGTCCAACTATGTGGCTCTCCCTTCGGACAGGTTGAAATGCAAGACTGACTCTTTGCATATCCAAAGCTGGCCATTAAAAATGGGCTGTCTTCCCCTTATCATCTTCATAATTAGCTTCCAAACAGTTGCTTGGATCTATCCTGTTATCAATATAACCTCGGGGAATATTGGAATGCTAGGGCCAATCTTTTACAATTGAGGTAACTGAGATTCAGAAAGATGAAGTGGCCTACTGGACACGCCATAGATAGTGACAGAGCCTGGTCTTGCAAAACAGTGTTCTCACCGCCCAGCAACAAAACAGTCACAACACCTGAACACATCACAATAAGGTCGTTCTAACACTACAATGTACACAAGTAGCCAAACTGGATCATTCATTTAAAAAAGAAAAAAGAATTCATTCCCAAAGACATAGTTTTTGTGGTCTTAACAGGTATTTTACTTAATTTTTGCCTGCCTTTCACTACCTAGGCTTGGGTACAATTAAAGATGATATTAGCTGGGCTCGGTGGCTCACAACTATAATCCCAGCACTTAGGGAGGCCAAGGCAGTGGATCCAAGGTGGGGAGATCAAGACCATCCTGGACAACATGGTGAAACCCCATCTCTACTAAAAATGCAAAAATTAGCCAGCCATAGTGGCATGTGCCTGTGGTCCCAGCTACTCAGGAGGCTGAGACAGGAGAATCGCTTGAACCTGCGAGGTGGAAGTTGCAGTGAGCCAAGCTCACACCATTGCACTCCAGCCCAAGCAACAGAGCAAGACTCCATCTCAAAAATATATATTTATATTTTGTGTTATATAAAATGAACAGTGCTCAAACACATTCTTATTTAAGCAAACCTGGCCTATGAAAAGCTGTATTCATGATCCCTAACCAAATAAATGGTGAGGGTGGTTTTTCGTTTTGTTGTTTTGGCTTTAGAAAATGATTCTCTGCCTTAGTTCCCTCACACGTAAAATAGGCATAATAATGTCTATGTTATATCTACCTTACAGGATTGTTGGGAAGATTAAATCAAGTAATGCAGTTAAACTGTTTCATAGACTATCTGGCAGAGCTTCAAACTCAATCAATACTAGATGCTTTTGTTCTTACTCTTTTCATTATTACAAAAGGATGGCCAGAAGTCATGCCAACTGTCAGCATAATTTTTTTTTTTTTTTTTTTGAAATGGAGTCTCGCTCTGTCACCCAGGCTGAAGTGCAATGGCGTGATCTCGGCTCACTGTAACCTCCGCCTCCCAGGTTCAAGTGATTCTCCTGCCTCAGCCTCCTAAGTAGCTGGGACTACAGGCATGCACCACCACACCTGGCTAATTTTTGTATTTTTAGTAGAGAGGGGTTTTACCACATTGGCCAGCTGGTCTCGAACTCCTGAGACCTGCCCGCCTCGGCCTCCCAAAGTGCTGGGATTACAGGTGTGAGCCACCACGCCCGGCCCTCAGAATCATTTTTTATATTTTGTTGGAGGAGGTGGACAACTTGGGTGGCACGGTGGGGGTGGTATAAGTGTCAATATTTTGAGATGATTAAAAAAGAAAGTGAAAATGAGTGTAAAGGCTTGTGAAAATTACTGTTGAGACAAAACAATTATTCTATTACAAATTAATAGTACAATTCATTTATGGTACGTTATTGAGTGTTTAAAGAATGGATTGCCCTCAAGTGTTCTTTTCAAAACCCATTTATTGCCCAAGATAAACTTAAAGGTAGTGCCACATTTTGAAAAATGTTATTTTATTGGCCATAATTTTTCACAGTTCCGATGGGGACCTAGTGACAGCCCAACACAACAAATGTCCTTCATGTTACCATCCTTTTTTTTTTTTTTTCCTCTAAAGCTAAATTGTCCTGGGACCATTCCAATGTGATTTATTTGTCCCCATGCCAATAGAAGTTTCCATGTAGGTGAAAACGGATGTTGGGCTAGTTGAAGAGAAATGGAAATGAGTTCTTCAAGCTGACTTACTGAGTGGAAACTGGTAAGTAACGTAGGAACATTATATCACTAGACATTCTGACTACAAGGAATTCTGGACAATTCATGTCCCTTACAGATACATATGAACATACACATGTTCTATCAGGAAGGAAGAAGATAGGAGCCCCAGGAAGAGCGTAAGCATCTCAGAGCCAGGCCTTTGTGCTATGTGCTTTATGTACTCACTTAGTAATTTTAACAGTCTAGAGAAGCTTTAGGTTTCAAAGTCACAGAACACCAAGCAACACCACCACTGGGATCTGTTTCACATTTGGCTTGCCAGTATTGTGGAGATGCTGTTTTACCTTGTCTCTTACTTTGGGGAACAGTAGTAGGCCTCCACTTTTACAAGAAAGTTGATGCTGTGAAGAGGAAATAAGAGGCCAGAGAAATTCAAGTAAAATTAATGAAGATATGTTTAGATCCTGGTTCTCCCATTGCCTGGTCCAATGTTCTTTCCACCGCACTCCAGTCCACAGGGATGAGGTAGAAAGAGGCAGATGTTTGACAGATCTGACAGACCCTGAAGAGGGCTCTGGGTCAGAGAACTTGGGTTCCAGTCCAGTCTGTGAATCTCACTACCTGCAGCCTGGCCCTTTACTTCCTCATACCTGTTTCCTCATCTATCAAATGGAGAAGTTGGTCTAGAAGATCTCCAAGGTCCATTTCAGATCTAACATTCTATTATTCTATTATCTTTGTGCTCTGGTAAGTAGAAGCATATAGCCCTGGGCTTATTAATATTAACTGGGGCAAACAAGTGAAATTAGTTTATGAAAATCGAGCTGTGGTTTTTGCTTGAAGCCAGATCTGCCTTATGAGACTCACTTTAAGCACTGGTAATGGGATTGCTGATGGCTCCTTGGCCAGAACCCGAATGCCCTGCTGTTACACTTTCCAGTTGGTGCCAAGGGTGAGCGTCCTCTGCAGACACATGAAACTGAGGCACCACACGGTTTAAGTGAAAGGAATAAATCAAATCAGTCACATTCAGCCTGACTCATCTTTCTTCTATCTTTTCTCAATGTTTGTTCAGTCCAGCTCAGTACAAAAGCCAATGCTTCCTGGAAATAGCCCCTTCCAGTCCCAGCCTGCAGTGATGGGTTGCTTTACTGAACCACAGAGAGTTCCTAGTCTCTACACCCCTACCATTTATAGTCTGGGACTCAGGCCTGTCTAAATGTCTCAGTATCTGAGAGCTATAATGAAGATCCTTTGTGCCAGGGGTAATGCTTTATGCCTTTGGTCAGGGAAGAGATGGGATATTAATTTTGGGGCCTAGACTTATCTTTATTTATTTATATATTTTTACATGTGATATTTCGATACAAACATACATTTTATAGTGATCAAAGGGCAAAATGCATCACCCCAAGCACTTACCATTTCTCAGTGTTAGGAACATTCCAATTCTCCTTTTAGTTATTTTGAAATAGACATAAATTACTGTTAACTGTAGTCACCCTACTGTGCTAATGAACACTAGATCCTATTCCTTCTAACAGTATTTCTGTACCCACTAACCATCCCCTCTTTATATTCACCTCCCCACTATTCTTCCCAGCCTCTGGTAGCCGTTATTCTACTATCCATCTGCCTGAGTTCAAGATGTGTTTTAGTTCCCATATATTAAATATTTGTCTTTCTGTACTTATTTCACTCAACATAATGTCTTCCAGTTCCAAGTGACTTTGTGATTTATAATTAGAAATATATATTTGGTCTTCATCCATTTCTGGTACTGAGTTCCTAAAACCCTTGGAATTTCCTAAGGGATAAGAGAACAAAAGTGAAATAATCATCTTTTATTGTTCATAACATACCCTTTTCAATCATACCTGAGTTGATGTTAATGACTGCCCTTTAGGAAGCTCCTGAGGATTGAGGGGCTGCTTGCCAGAGAAACCTACTATGTGACTGGGACTCTCAGCCTCACTCTCCAGACCTCTAGGGAGGGGAGAGGGGCTGCAGTTTAAATTAGTCACCAGTGGCCAATGGCTTAATCATGCCTACATGAGGAAGCTAAGTACATTAATGTGTATCCTGTAGAAACTCTGTTGAGGCTACAGCTACCTAGATCTCTTGATCTTCTCTATATGAGACCCTATGATAAAAACCCAAAAGGACAGGGTTCAGGGAGCTTCCAGGTTGCTGAAGACATGGGGGTGCTGGGAGGGTGGCATGCCCCATCCCCTGTATCTTGTGTTACGCATCTTTTCCATCTGGGTGTTCCTGAGTTGTGTCGCTCTCTTTCTCTTCTTTCCTCCTTTCCTTTCCTTCCTTCCCTCCCTCCCTCCCTCTTCCCCCCTTCCCTTCTTCTCTCTTTTGTTCTCTCTCCCTCCCTCCCTCCCTTCCTTCCTTTCTATTTTCCTTTTTCCTTTTTTTTCTTTGAGACAGAGTTTTGCTCTTGTTGCCCAGGCTGGAGTGCAATGGCATGATCTCAGCTCACCACAACCTCCACCACCCGGGTTCAAGTGATTCTCCTACCTCAGCCTCCCGAGCATCTGGGGTTACAGGCATGTGCCACCACACCCAGCTAATTTTTTGTATTTGTATTAGAGACAGGGTTTCTCCTTGTTGGTCAGGCTAGTCTCAAACTCCAGACCTCGGGTGATCCACCCGCCTTGGCCTCCCAAAGTGCTGGGATTACAGGCATGAGCCACCGCACCCAACCCTTTCCTTCCTATTTCCAAGACAGAGTCTTGCTCTGTCATCCAGGTTGGAGTGCAGTGGTGTGATCTCGGCTCACTGCAACTACTGCCTCCAGGATCTCAAGCCATTTTCATGCCTTAGCCTCCTGACTAGCTGGAACAACAGCTGTGAGTCACCACGCCCAGCTATTTTTTGTATTTTTAGTAGAGATGGGGTTTCACCATGTTGTCCAAGCTGGTCTTGAACTCCTGGGCTCAAGTGATCTGCCTGCCCTGACTTCCCAAAGTGCTGAAATTACAAGTGTAAAACACCACACTCAGCCTTTTTATATAAATCTTTACATATATATACATATACACATATACATATATATATACATACATATACATATACATATATATATACATATACATATATATATATATAATCTTTTAATATAAACCAATAATTTAGTAAGAAAACTGTTGTCCTGAGTTCTTTGATCTGTTCTAGCAAGTGACTGAACCTGAGGAGGGGGTAGTGACAACTTCAAATTTATAGGTGGTGGGTCAGAATTCACCAGTGACAACCTGTAGATTGGCATCTTAAGTGGGGACAGTTTTGTGTGACTAACCTGTGGAGTCTGATGCTGTTTCCAGGTGGATAGTGTCAGAATAGAGTTTAATTGTAGAACATCCAGTTCTTGTGTGCCACAGAATTGAATTGTTATAGGAAAAGAAACCCACACATCTGATGTCAGAAGCGAAATACTGAGAATGGCAGCACAGAGTTTTTCCTCATAGGGTAGAATATAGACGGGAAGTCATAAGCTATATATTTGACCTACATTGCCCTTTTGGCCAAGTTTATTTTAATGTGCTGCCCTTGGATTCTAACAAAAGATGCCATAAGAGCCTAAGTATATCAGTGTGCTAAGTACATTAATGTGTATCCTGTAGAAACTCTGTTGAGGCTACAGCTACCTAGATCTCTTGCTGTTCTCTAGATGAGACCCTATGATAGTTCTTTCACAACTTAATTTCAAGAAAATGGCTCATTTTTAATGATCATTTGATTAAAAAGACTGTGAATTGATAATGTCTCCCATTTAGTTTTGGTTGCCAGGAAGTCCAGGTGAAATATAAAATGAACTGATGTAGCCTCTCTTGTTCTATATAACGTGTATAGCATATTTTTAATTTGGTCATGATAGTTTTCAGTGTTACACTTTCTCTGATCCTGCTTCTCTAGTCTTATGTATATTTTGCCATTGTTATATATCAGAAGTTTCCTTCTATTTCCCCCAGTATTTCTTAAAATAAGATAGAATGTATACAAACACACAAATAACACCCATAATTTGTTTAAATCTAAAATACCTAGCATGATGCCAGAATTTTAGCAGTTAACAACTGCTGCTTGATCTATAGGGCGACACACTGCACCTTACAGAGAAGCAGTCTCTGAGAGTCAGAGCTGGCTGGAGAAGAACTACGTGGTCACTGTCACTGGAGGTATCTGTAAATAAACTGGACAAGCACCTTGGCCAACTTACTTAAGCCTTGGTTTCTTTAACTGGAAAATGGTAGTAATAGAATCTCCCTTGGAGGTCACTGTGAATAGTATAAGTTGGTACATGTCAAGCTCTCAGGCTCTTAGCACAGTAATGCATAGTTGAAAAAAGTAGCCTTTATTATTAATGACGACTTGTGCATTGAAAGCTGTTTTATTAGCTTAAGTTCACTTCCAAACCTGATGGTTCTGATGGGTTAGCATGCCCTCAGTCATCAGAAGAATGGCCAACTTGGAGTCATAGACCAGCTCTCCTTGTGTGGCTCATGTGGGAGGGATTTAAACAGCAAATAAAGGACTGGATGGAGTGGGCTTTAGGCTTCCTCCCACTCCAAAGTCCATGATACTTTTGTTTCAAATCCATTCAGTCAGAGGTGGTATAAGGGTGTCTGGGAGAAAAAAAGTATTCTAATGTAATTTTATTAAAAGTTCTCCATTCTTTCATGTGTAAATTTCACTTGGGACCTTATCAATTGAATATGACAGCATTTTCCAGGGGAAAAAACAGTAAGAGGAGAATTGAGGAAATGCCTGAGAGCACTTCACGCCTTCCCGTCTATCTGTACACAAAGAGCTGCTTTCTTCACAGCTTTCCAAACACAGGCTGGCAACCCGATTATTTCCACTAGGCACAGACAGCACACTTCAAACAAGGAAGCTGACCAGAATCCATGCCAAACATGATGGATGTTCCAGTTTTACCACCATCACCCTTGCACCAAATCACTCCATTATGCACCCGCCCCCCCGCCCATTATTTTACAGTATTTTGACGGTGGTATCCTTCAGAAAATGGGCCACATCTAGAAAAAAAAAAAGTTTCTTATATTTTGGCTGAAATGACCATAAAACTGCAGGTCTTCCATGCAGCCAAGGTAACCGTTTTTTCCCACTGACCTTTGTGTAAGGAGTTGTCAGGCATCGGAACGGGGCTGAATTAATAGGTAGGATCTTTCCCGGAGATACAGAGGGCATGGGTTGAGTTCACAATTTTAAAGATGGATTTTTCTTTTCCATGAAAATCCCGAGAGGCATCTAAGACAGAGGTTGGGACTATAGGTGTCACCCAGGGTAGGCTGCAATATAGATTATCCAGGTACACCTCAAAGGAGAAGGAAACAGCAGTCGTAGTGCAGGACATGTTTCAGCTTAATACTCCTGAGTTCAGCGAATACTTTGGTTAGAAACATGACTGGCAATCTCCTGTTGATAGAGTCTCTCCAAGCTGAGTGGGCAGGTCTGATGGCACGCAATGTGCAGCATGTGGCTGGTCACATAACAGGTACTATAAATATTTGTTAAAAGTTTCAAGTTGCCCCAGCTGCTCTCAAGTAATGGCTTTTATAAGCCCCAGACTTCCAGGAGCAAAAAAAAAAAAAAAAAAAAAAAAAAAAACAAAAAACAAAAAACCACAGGCAAGTGACCACTACTCCCTCTCCCCTTGGAAAACCATAAAATAGACAAGAAAGTACATCAGCGATGCTAGCCCTATGGGAACCCTGGCCCTGGCACCTTGTGCCATCCTCCTGTCGTTCCCTCTGGCTTGGTACTGCGTCACTGTTTTTCCTTCCTCCACAATTATGACCCAGATAGAGGAGGCAACATGACTAGGATACACTGCACCACTCGGAATTCATAGCAAGATCAAGAAGAAGTGACGTGAGGACTCTCCGTGTTCTTTGGTTGCCTGCTTATCTCTTCTCACTCACTGCTAGAAGGCTCATTGTGGTTGACTGAGCCAAGGAAAAGATCTCCATGAAGTAGTTTTTGCAGCAATGGTATAAGAATTCGATCAGACATGTGACTAGGTCTTCCTATTATTCATGTTTTCAGTTATAAGGTAATGAGCAAAGCAAAGGTTATTCTGTTACTAGCTGCAACTGGGTACAGAAACCAGGTGCTATTTATTGAGAGAGTTACTGAACTGCTGGTATGTACCAAGCAGCATGGTAAGCACTGTGGGGGTAAATAAAGGTAAATTAAACAAACATCCTATGCACAAATTAATTAACCTATGAGGGGGAATTAGACACCTACTTCTATCACCAGAGAGTGAAAAGTGAACCTAAGAGCTACAGATACAGATTTTGTGAATTTTAGAGGAGCAAAAATGTCTTCTGTTTACAGGTATCTACCAGGTTGCATGGAAGAAGTAGTTCATATGCCGGTCCTTAATGGATAAAAAGCATCTGGACCTGAGGAGGTGGAGGAAGTGCAGAGGCAGTGGCAACAACTGTAGAGCAGAGGGGCATCTTTAGCCAGCAAATCTCTGTGGGAGGATACATTAGACAAAGAAAGCACCTGGCCATCACATCAGGTAGTTTGTTTATAACTGTGTATGTTCGATGACGCTCAAACACTTTGGCACAGAAACCTGGTGTCACAAAAGCATAAGACTTCCTGGATCATGGCCTGCATTTCCCCCCCTCCACTGGACATTCTGGTTGTCAATGGTCACAGGCATTTTATGCTAGCCCAATCCTTACACTCACTAGTTACACATGGGGCACTTGTAGCGTTGTTTAACTGTCCCTATGACATAAGCATATGCTTGCCTCTGGCTATTGCACAAGACAAGTCCTAATCCTATTGTTCTTTCCCAAGACAACCAATGTGATCTCTTGCCAAGAAGTATTTTTTAAAGAACTTTACTCCCTCAGTTACTCTACTAGCCCTATTATGAAGACACATCACAGCTGTCTGGTTTGCTAGACAATCAGTACAGTTGGAGAGGTTTGACACTCATGCAAACACAGCCAGATCCTCTTTTCTCTAAAGTGAGAACTTTTAGAAATACCTTCTTGAGCACATTAGAACAAGCACAGGAAACAGTAATTAGGCTGGACTTCAATGCATAATAGATCAAGCCTACAAAAGGAGATGGGATGGAGATATCCAGGCAACAGAAGTTTTGCATACTTCCCCAAATTACATTCCTGTTGCAGATCAAAGTTCTTTTTTTTTTTTTTCTTCAAACCACAACAAAGCACAAATTTGGAAGCCAAACTCCTCAAGGGCACTTAAGAATTATTTGGTAACGTTCCTGTTAAATTTGGAGTTTAGCTTATAAGCTTAAGGTATACCAAAAAATGGCCTTCATTGAATCACTGCCTTAGCAAACAAAGCATTGTTTATGGGACTGGAGAATGACATCTACATGAAGTTTGAAGTATTTTATGTGCATCATTTGTTTCAAGGTCCACCACCAACCAGACTACTTGTAATGCCATTCATCAAGTAAATATTAATATCACCAACTCAGATTTTGACTCTGTTCTTCCTTGTGGGAGCCATTAGCCTAGAAGAGTTGAGGGAAATGTGTCTCCTATATTCCAAAGCTGAATGGTCTTTCCACTTAAAAAGGAAGACTTTTCCCTTTTACAGAGCTGGCTCTCTCTTGTCCAGTCTAGCCTGTTCAAAGCCTTTTATGTGAAGTAGTCAGCCTCCATATACCACAACCATGTATAATTAAAAAGTTTAAGGATGTTAAATGCAATGCAGTATCCTGGATTCAATCCTGGAACAGAAAAAGGACATTAGTGGAAAAAACTGGTAAAATCCAAATAAAGTCTGGACTTTAGTTAATAGTAATGTGCCAATGTTAACTTCTGAGTTTTGGCAAATGAATCACAGTTATGTAAGATGTTAACATGGGGAGAAACTGGGTAAAAGGTAGGCAGAAACTCTCTGCGCTATCTTTACAACTCTATGCAAATCTAAAAGGATTCCAAAGTAAACAGTTTATTACAAGCTTTACAGATGAACTTATGCTTTGGAGAATAATTCACTGGCAGCGCTTTGAGGGAATCTCTATTATAAAGCAAGCACGCCATAGCAGAGTAAGCACTAGTGTAAGAGGTGGGAGCTCTATGTCTGAGGCCCCGGTCTATAAATACTTTAAGCTGTGAACTTGCATTGGCCATTTAACCTCCTGTAGAATGAATACCTGCATCTGTGAGATGCTCTGCATCTCTCGCAGGGGTATTAGGAAGATCATCTGCAAAGATGCTTTGGAGAATGCAATGAAAACCTAAAAGGATAACAAATTCAAAAGGCAGTCTGAGCAAGACGTTGGGTATCTTGAGAAGGTACAGAGCTATAATGTGCAGACAAACAAATAGCAGCTATTGTTTTGTCTTAACTCTGGAAACGGGACACCAAGAGAACTTTTTGAATGATACCCGAGGGACCACACCAGGGTCTCTCAGGGTGCACAGAAAGTAGCAACCAAGTACAAAGTAGCTCAGTGAGAACAGCAAACGTTTTGCTTGGCATCTCCTAGAATCTCTGAAACTGCTGAGTGGAATCACCTCTCTATTTAGTGACCGAAGAGGTGGTTCAAACACAGGTAGAGGGAATCTTGTGATCCCAAATGCTAGCACCACTACTTGTTGATTTGTCAATCCAATTAATTAGTTTCTTCCTACGGCAGTACATCTGGTCTTTTTTGCACGATTCTCCAGCATCAACGCCATCACAGCCAACTCCTTAGCATGGTGCACAGGATCCTTCGCATCTGCCCCCCTTGGCTCATCTCCTGGCCTCTCCTCCTTACCTCCAGCCATGCTCCCCTATGTACTGTTTCCAGAGTGCACATATTATTTAGTGCTATGTGCTCTTCACCTGCTCTTCCTCCTCCCTGGGGTGTCCTTCCATATCCTCCTCACCAGTGCAGTCCCTACTCTCTTTTCTTTTCCTATTTCCTTCATTTATGGGCTCCCTCTCTTTCCTTCTTAGTTTTCATTTTTCACATCAAGTGCCATGTCTTTAAAGATTATTCCTTGATCTTCTGTCTCTCCCAATCTCAGCTGATACCCAGAGTCTCTGGTGCCCAGAACTTCCCCTCACTCATGATTCAAGTGTTCATCTCAGATTCTGACTCTCTTCCTAACATATCCTCCACGCCAGACGCGCGCGCGCATGCGCACATTATCTTAATCATTTAGCCAAGTATTCAGTACAAAGCAGTTTTTGGAATAAATGAACGAATAAATGGTGACGCCCCTTAGATCTAATCCAGAAGAATGCAACTACTTCTAGAAGGCCAGGAAAATTTGGTATTACATGTTAAATGTTATTTCTATTAGAATAATTTCCAAGTATATTCATATAACTGTAGTGAGCTCACACAATTCGGTATTATTAACAATATGTATAGAGTATTTTGCAGAATGACATAATGAGAATGACAACAGTTTATGACTAACTACCAGATAATGAAAGAAAATTAATTAATTCACTGCTAAGATAAATGATTATACAAACTTAGTGGGGAAAGTTGCCATAGCTATTACGTGTCTAAGTTTGTTCTGAAATAATAAAGTACCTTCCACTGAACAACCCCTACCTCCAATTAGCTGTATTAACTCTATTAAGTTGAAATACAGCTTAGAGATATCCAGCTGCTGTTTTAAACATCCCCAAATAATACATTCTGGAGCAAAAAGCAAATTTTGTAGGTAATAGGTATAAAATACCAGGGAGTTTATCTTTCCCATAGTAATTCACAAAAGAAAGAGCAAATAATGAATGCAAAGCAGTCTGTCTATCCTTCTATATATATTTGCTAATTAGCTTATAGGGAAGTCACCTGAAACAAATAACCTACTTTTTTCAATGTTAATATTAGTTTTACCAAGCCAAGGCATGAAGTCCTGAAAAGGGATAAAGAAAAACCTACAACAGCTGTTTACCTTACATCTGGCATCCCTTCTTTGATAAATGCTCAAGAAAATTGATAAAATTTTCATAAATTCAGTTACATAAAATTTATACATTTGAACATTACATTTTATAGGTTTTGTTTTTTTTTTAATGGGGATAGATTATACTAAAATTCTGCTTATTTGCAGACTGAAGCTGTGTCTTTGAGGGCATGGTTGAAGTTACAAACAAAATATTTTATCTTATTTTTTCAAAAGTATGTATTAAGCATCAACTATGTACCAGGCACTGTTCTAGGTGCTGGGAGTACAGCAGTAAACAGAATCAACTTTCCAACTTTATATACTTACATTGCAGCTTAGGGGTCAGTAAACTGCCATAAAGCATCAGCAGAGTAAATATTTTTAGTTTCGTGCCAAGACTATCTTTTCTAAGACTCAGCTCTGCCACTGTGGTACAAAAGCAGCCATAGACAATACATGAAGGAATGAGTGTGGCTATGTTCCAATTAAACTTCATTAATATAGACAGGCATAGGGCCTGATTTAGCATGTAGGCCACTGTTTGCTAACTCCTATTCCAGTTTAAAAAATTTCTTCTTAATCACCAAAGCTAAGTAGGGGTATTACAGAATTTATGGAATGATTTACAGAATTATGAAAATTTAGAATTGAAAAAGGACATCCACTTATTTTAACCTTATTTTGCCCTGAGGAAGTAGCATCATGGTTAAGAGTGTGGCCTCTGAGGTCAGCCTGCCAGTGTACAAATTCTGCTTTTTCACTAACGATACATGATTTGGGGCAGGTTATTTAATCTGTCATTTTTTCTCATTGATAAAAGGAAGTAAATAATACTATCTACACTGCAACAGACTCCTAAGATAATCCAGGTAAACATTTATCAGGGTATATGGCTCACAGGAAACCCACAACAAAATTCTAGCTATTCATCAGAACAGCAGCATCAACAGTAATAACAGTAATGGTGACAACAAAAACACTGAGACTCAGAGAGGTGACAGGACTTGCAGAGGGTCCCATAGCTAGACAGTGTCCAAGTCAGGACAGGAACTCAGGCTCTATGCCTCCAAACTCAGAATCACTCCCTGTCCGTCCTGGATCTCAGTAAATCATGTGATTCATGAGTAACAAACGCTGGGCTTGTCTACAAATGGTGGCAGGACTCACTCAGTTCAATTACCCCGGGAATTCTAGAGCTGGGCAGTGCTGTATGGAGAGGCACTTCAGGGAAACTGACCTTTGAGAATTAACCAAATCTTTCTGTTAGAAATCTGTCTGCTGTTGTCTCACCAGTATGTCCAATGGTGAGGATACCAGTGGAAATCACCCAGCAGAAGAATATGGTCATTCTGGAAATAAATTCTGCAGCCAGGGTGGATGAGAGAACCCAATCCCTCTAGGGCTGAATGAAACCAGGCCTTCAGTGGTAGGTTCACTGTGAACCAGAACGCTGGGAGGAGGTTAAACGTTTTGGCTTTTTCCACCCGATGGCAGGCTCCAGTGGACCACCCAAGGAGCCCTTTGAAATACAATTTTTTATGGTAATTATTTTCAAACTTTTGCTTATTTCACTTAAGGATCAGGTTCTCTAAAAACTTCTTTGAGGACCAGAGTTGTTCGGCGTCTTTAATGTACGTTATCCTCGGGGAAAGAGAAAAACCAGAGTTGTGAAAGCCAACGGTTTTATACCACCACACCCTTCTGAAGTCCCACAGATTTCTACTATTTCAAGCAAATCAAGCCAAAATAGCATAAATGTCCTTTCCAGGAACTTTAAGCTAATTAATTGTGAATGTGCCAGCTAGAGTATGGAGAATTAATTTCCTGAGGTTGGTTCCCCCCCACCAAAAAATGTGTTTTTTCCGAAGTTGGCTTTCTGGGATCTATCACTTGTGGGCTCTGACAGGAAGTGGGAGGGCTAGAAGACCACCACACTTGTTGGAGTCACTCAGAATTCTCTTGACAAATGGTTTTGCTGACTTGAGACATCTGTCTGGGCCCTGTTTGGCTTAAATTTGATTTTAAAATCTTTCTTCCTAGGCCAAAGATAATGTTCTTTTTGGAAATCCTGGACATTACTGCACTGATGCCCATATACATCAACCTTTACGCATTTTTTAAAGCCTCTGTTATCACATCAAGGTAATGTGATAAGACTCACACAACTTCAGTCTGCTTGAGACACCATGGATCGCACTTGTTGGGATTTTTGTTGATTTTCTTTTCTGAAATCATTTTGGCAAAGTACCATTTCCAGGTAATTTTCAAAGAGAAACTTCACCTAGTGTTTGTGCTTCAGTTATTTGTTTGTTTAATATACATGTATGGGACATCTTCTATGCCTGAGAGTTACGAGGTATTTGATATCATTAAAACATGGTTCTTTCTTCAAGGATTAGTGTGACACACACCTAGTTATAATTCAACATGTTAAGTGCTATTAAATTTTGTGGATGTTGGACATGTTTTCACTTGTAAGTGGGAGCTACATGATGAGGACACATGGACACATGGAGGGGAACACCACGCTTGGTGCCTTTCAGACAGTGGGGGGTGAAAGGAGAGAAAGGATCAGGAAAAATTATTAATGGGTACTAAGCTTGAAACTTGGGTGATGAAATCTGTACATCAAACCGCTATGACACACGTTTACCTATGTAACAAACCTGCACTTGTACCTCTAAACTTAAAAGTTTAAAAAAACATGTTGTGGATATTGGTGGAGACTTTTTAGAAGAAAGGACATCTCAACACTAGGCTAAGAAGTAGTTCACCAAGGCAAGTAAATGGGAAGCACACACTAGGCTGAGCATGGATGAAATCCAAATGCAGATTCTATGACCTCTTAAGACCTAATGTAGTATTATTGAACATTGAAATCCTGTGTTTCTTTCACACACATGGTGTGGTACACTCTTATCCTTCTCATCTACCTCCTTCTCTCCCCAAAACTTAACTAGTGCCTGATATTTTATAAGAATACAATAATAATATCAAATAAATGAATGAGTATTCTTAAGACTTTTGGGGGGCATAAATGTTTTTCCCCTGAGATAGTAAGTTCTCTTAAGATGGGGCATGAGACCGTTTTGATGTAATCCAAAGATAACTAATTGATTTAGTATGCTAGTAAAAATGGCTGTTATTATTTTTAAAATCCAGGTAGATGTTATCACTCTCATTGTTATTATAACACTGTTATCATATCCAAAAAATTTTAATGAAAACACCAAAGTTTACCTTAAAAATAACAAATCCAATCCAAATCTAAGAATCTGTTAACAATCAAGATCCACATTCATGGAGTTCTTGACACTTTACTACTTCAGAAACATTAGCAAAATAAATTAATAAGACACAGCAGTCAAAGCAATAAAAGAAAGATTTCACTTTCATGCTACGGAATTATGTCTGAATACACCCATAATTTCTTCCCTTTGCAGATAATGGTAAAATTGCCTAAATCATACACCAGTGGTGCTCTAATGAGACCCGATTTGGATTCACTTCTATTCAAGGGAAACTAACTGTATATAAATGCCTTGCTTCAAACATTCACAATATTATACAAACTTTCACAATAGATCCCACTGAAGTGAGTTTGGGCTGATAAAGAATAAGGTGTGGAGCCTAAATTAAGAATTTTCCAGTGTTAAGGAGGACAGAGTGACTTTTTCCTCACCAGCCTCCCGCTGTGGGGACACAGAGAGAGCTGTGAATTTCGCATTACCTGGGTGTTGGCTGGTGTGACTCAGAAGGAGGGAAAATTGTGGCTCAGAAACTGAAGATGTGTTGAAACTGCTGTGATCCTTTGAGGGTCTGCCTGCTTGCCCTACAGTGGCTGAGTCCTGACCATCCTTGGAAGTCAATCCTGGTCCCTGAAAACCCTATTCCTCTGCTAGTACTTTTTAGCCTTCTTAGCTAAATTCTGACTTAACTATGACAGCTCAAACCTCTATCTGAAAAACTCGGCCCCACAGAAACAGCAGCTATCAGAAGCAATGTTCCTATAATGACCTACTGTGCCTATTTTTCTAGATGAAGTAAATTGTGTCTGAGGTATTGTCTTTTCTCCCCGTTTGTGCAGTGGGTTGGTTAAAGAAAAATTCCCATTATGTACGCCTCCCTATCGGTATCCAGAATTGGTGTCTTATCCTACAATCTTTAGTTTTAATTTTCATATTTTAAGCTCCTTGGATTCAAGACCTCCAGGCCAATGGCACATCTGCTTATCAAGCCCCAACTCAGCCACTCACCTGTCAGCTTGTGCAGGTTTTGGGACAGGATCTGAAGACCTCCAATGACCTTTCTAGTTCTTGTAGTCATGCTTTTTAAGATCTAGCTGGCCTTGGCCATTTTGGCGGCCCAGCTCCCCTACTACCCAAGTAGTAGACAATGTCCTGTGTGACAAAATCAACAGTGTCCATGTGTTAGAAACATATACTTCATCTCCACTAAGCAGCAGCAAAGAACGATCAACTGTCTTTGCAGGGGAGCAGGGGTTTACTGCAATAGAGAACCAGGGTAGTGTGGCCCACAGTGCTGAGTTTCAATCTTGTTGCTAGTTGCTAACCAGGTGGCCTTGAAGAAGTATTTTTTTTTAAACCTTTCCAAACCTCAGTTTGTTCATCGGTAACATGAGAATAGTTATGGTACCCACAAATCATGGGACTGTTGGGTAGAGTATGTGAGATAATATATTTAAAGCCTTTAAAAGAGCCAGGCACACAATCAATGCTAGAAATATTAGCTGTTCATGTTAGTGTTATTTAGAGAAGGAAAAGCAAATAACTATCAAAAGTCAATAAAACGATACTTTAAACATCTAATTAAACGCAACTTGATCATCATATAACTGTATTATTTATATGATTTGAAGCATTTTTCCTAAAAAGAACAGTTAATTTCTTTAATTATTTAGCTTACAGAAACAAATTTAAGGACTCTAAGAGGACATGAAGTGGCACCAATGAAGATCAGACATAAGAGGTTATCAATGAAATCTATGTCTAACAGGCTAATAGCACTGAGGTCAGGGTTCTGGAAATTCCTCTATATTAAAAGGAAATGCTTTTAAATGTTACTTAGCAGAAACAAATAGTTTCCTTTTTCACCACTTGCAAAATAAGTCACAAACATAAACCTTCCACCTCTATGTGCCATTTTAGAATGTTATTTCCTTTAAAAACAGACATACAAGTCATCCCCATGAATGTGGGATTGTCAACTGGGTCACTAGATAAAGGAGATTTATAAAATCTGTGACTGCATTTCCTGTAAGCACGCTTTGAGGAAGTGATCTGCTCCTTCACCCATGGGTCCTGGAATATGGTCTGGACTCAGACAAATGTGTAAGGAGTAAGGCGCAGTTCTGCCTCCCTCAGAGGCTGAAATTCTTTCTTCTGACCAATCACATCTCACTTTACTCTTTGGTTTCCAGGAACATTTAAGCATCAACTACTGGCAGTCCTGTAGGTCTATAAGCCTATGTATTTCTATTCCCTCACCCACTCCTCACCCTGGCATTGGTTTGGCATCTACCTCTTCATTCTATCTTACTCTTGGTCCTAATTTCTAAACAATGATTTCTATTAGGTCAACCCTACTGTCATTTGCATAGGTCAAAAACCATTGAATCTCAACAACTTCATTTGAGTCAACCTATTTTTCCCATTGTTAGTTTATGAATTTGCTGTAGGCCAACTCAAAGCCTCTGGAAAAGGAGAAAATATATGCATATAGCAATAATCAGCAATAGACTTTTTAATCGATATTCAACATAACACAAAGAAATTAAATTTAATAAATGTCTGACTTGAGAAAGCCAGAAATAACGAAAATTTGCCAATGGGCTTAACTTTTTTTCCTTAGGGTATGCCTTGCTTTAAAGGTAAGGCAGATACCGATCTACAAAACAAATCTTGCCACCTGACACCTCAGCCTCCATCTCTTACCCCTATTTTAACCTCAGGGCCTCTTCTGTAGACCCCACTATGGGCTCCTCAACAGTTAGACAAATGCTGATCTAAACAAGGATTAATAAGGAGTTGAAAACAATGCTCTGTGCTCTGCCTTTCCCACACTGAGTCTTATGACTCAACTTCATCATGATCTTCTGACCCTTACTGTACCTTTCTTAGCATCAGCCTGGCCTCTGCTTTTGGACTGCACTTACCTTTCTTCCCCGTGCCACACCACACTCCTATGACCTCCTAGGCTGCATGCCTCCTGCCATTCCCAGGTCTGGACACACCCAGGATGACTGTCTCTGCTGGGGGCTGGAAACAGCCCCACTCGAGAGAGACCCTCATCAGGCAGGAGGCCCCAGGCAGGCACCTCTGACCAGCCCTGCTGGGACCCAGTGCTTTGCACTGTTTCTCCCAAAGGGTTTTCTCAATATATTCAACGGTCCTGAAGTCTCTACTCCACCTATTGGATGAAACACCATTTTACCATAACTTAGAAAATCAGGATATGGCTTAAACTACAAGGCTGGCCAAAAGAGCTGAGGCTCAAAGCACATTTTAAACACAAAATGGCCACTCTGTCACTGTCATTTCATTTTTAACAAACCTCTAGCCTTTCTTTTACCACCAAAAAAGAAGAAGACAACAAGAGAGACAGACAGAGAGAAAAGAGAGTGAGAGTCATAGGGAAAGTGTTAGAAAACAGTGACATTTTCTGAACAAAGGGTGCATTAAAAAGCATCCTTGCAGCAGAGAGACCACTCACGAAGGAAACAGCACCTCAAACCAGGGGGCCATTCACCAAAAGAGAGTGCCCATTTGAAGCTCTTTGCAAAATGTTTTCCTGTGTCTGCTTTCCCTGGTTCACTACAAAACTGATGAAAAATAAAGATGATAAATATGTTTACACAAAAAGAACCCATTAAATAATTCATCACCTTGTTGGCTTACAATATAACTACTCCAAAAGAAATGTGTTTTCCTACCCGCTGACCAAGAATGGACACCTGAGACTTAAATATGGCTCAGAGCATTGTCTTCCTGTGCACGTGTTCCGCAACTGTCCCCAGCATGCTGCCTGTGCTAGTTAACCCGGGTGGGGCTTCCTCCTTGATTTGCCCTGCTGTTCTGTATCTTCCACCTCCCACTACAAAGCATGCTGGCGAACACCCACGTTTTGTTTTGTTGCAACCGCTAAAATTCACTAGACATGGAATTATAGTGTTTTTCAGCCTAGAACAGCATTCTCAATTAGGGGCAATTTTGTCCCCCAGGGTATATTTGGCAATGTTTGAAGACATTTTTGATTACTACAACTAGGAGGGGAGTATGCACTGACCTCTGATGGGCAGAGGTCAGGGATGCTGCTAAAAAACATCCTACAATGTAGCAGACAACCCTTCATGATAAAGAATTTTCTGGACCAAAATGTTAGTAGTGCTGAGGTTGAGAAACTCTGGCCTAAATGGAATACAGTAATAACCATCTGCCAGGCCAAAGCCTAGGGTGGGAAGCAATGATAGGATTTTCCCAGAACTACCCAGCTTGGAGGTGGTAGGGCTATACAGGTATGTGGCACTCAGGTTAGCTAGTGCTATACATTTCCTCTACAGTATGTTTATTCTAAAAGGACTTATCCTTCAGATGGAGCTTAACTACACACACACACAGTCTGGAAGGATACACACCTAGATGTAATTGGTGATTACTGCTGGAAATAGTAGGATTTTACTGATTTTCCCTCCTTGTTCTGATATGGCCAGCCTGGATTTATTTGGTTCGTTATGATTTGTTACTTTTGTTTTGCTTTACAATAAGCACTTACTGCTTTTATAAACACAAAGAATAAGAAACTATTTTTATTTTGAAAATCTATATACGGAGGCCAAGGTAGGCAGATCATCTGAGGTTTGGGGTTGGGAGTTTGATACCAGCCTGGCCAACATGATGAAAATCTGCTTCTACTAAAAATACAAAAAGTAGCTGGGCATGATGGCAGGCGTCCATAATCCCAGTTGCTCAGGAGGCTGAGGCAGACAAATCACTTGAATCTGGGGGGCGGAGGCTGCAGTGAGCCGAGACCGTGCCATTGCACTACCGCCTGGGTGACAGAGCAAGACTCTGTCTCCAAAAAATAGAAAAAAAATAAGAAAAGGAAAAAAAGAAAAACTATATAAAATGCAGTCAAATTTAGCTTGATTAATATTTATTGCTGGTGTGAGGACAGCAAGAACAGCATTCCAGAGTCATATAGAAAGGATGGATACATGGTACAAATAGGGACTCTTCTAAAAAACAGACAACATGGATTCAGAGTATTAAGAGTATCCTGTTGCTGACTTAGCAATTTCTCTGTAAGAGATTTGTCCCATTGAAAAAGCGATGTCAAAGATGTCTATAAAGAAACATAAGTGAAGTATTATTTTATAATAACAAAACAATGGAAATAATTGAAATATCTAATATATGATTGGCTTAATAAATTATAGTCTGAGTGAACAAAATATATAAATTATATTAGAAAGTGTTGGTTTAACCGCAAATACATGCATATTATGGAATACTATGCAGCTGTTAAAGGTCATGTTTTCCATTATTTCAGTGTCGATCTCCCCATTAAACTAAAGTCCACGAGGCCAGGGATCCTGCCTTTTCAATTCCTTCTGCATCCCTGGTATCCAAAGCAGTTCATGCAGGAGGTATGTAATAATTATTGTTGAATGACTAAAATGAATAAATGAATATGGTTATCGATCAGTGACGGTATTACAGATAATTAGAAACTTTCTATTTTTCTATTAATATGTTTATGTTTCCAAGATTCTCCAATAAGCACGTTACTTTTATAAGTAGAAGATACATTATATTGTTTGTGCAAAAAGGGACACAAAACTTAAGTTAAAAAAAAAGGCAGTACAAAAGAGCATACGAAAGAGCGTTGAGTACTTGGGAAGCCCATTCCACGATGCAACTGAAGGATACAATGATTTGGCTGCCACGGATTGAAAATGTGGGGGTTATATATAGCCAACTGATGGTCAGCACTCCTTTGTCAAACTGGTTTTCTCTTCCAGCATTCTTCCCTGATTTGAGCTTTTCTCCTACTGGTAACACCAAGAGCTAAAACAATGGAGAAGCTACAAATCAGATTCGTTGGGCAGAGCCTCCAATGGCCCCCACAGTATTGGAGGCATTGTAGCCGCAGTAGAGGCTGGGGTGCTTTTCAATTGGATTGCGTCTATGGCTGACAAATGGAATAAAAGAGCTATGCTGTAGTGCTCAAAATAGAACAGAAAAAAAAAAGTATCCCAAAGAGAGAGAGAGAAAGAGAGACAAGAAGAAGAAGAAAATGGCACAGACATGAGAGGCCAGCTTCTGGAACAACCTAAAAAGACCAATGTTAACCCAGACTGATGAATATGATTCTCAAATCCTTTGTAGAACTTTTTTTTTTCTCCACAAATACCTCTTTGGCTTTGGGACTGCAACCCTGAAAAATGTCATCTGCCCACTTCCTGGAATGACTGGATCCTTATGTCACCCAGTAGAAAAAAAATGCCTGGTGATTTTATGTATATTTGACTACCTGTGGTCATCTGGGTGAAGTGATTAAAGAAACAAATAAGTCTAAAAATATAAGTCCACATATGTGTATGGAGAGAGAGCAAAATAATAAGAGTCACAAAAATGTAAGAGGGTTACAGGCAGAGAGACGGAGATGTGGACAGCCTACAAAACAGGGTGGGTCCTACAATAACCATCATGGGGAAGAGTTAGCAGTTACTGAAGTCATCTGAGTTTACTGGCTCTGTTACCGTCCTATGTCAAAACCCAACCTCTCTTGCCTTCCTCATCCCCCCAAAACCTTGAGACAATATTTCTTTACCAAGAGAATAATCCTTTTCTCCATCAATTAGAGCTATAGCTCAAGATGAAAACAGTCCCCAAAAGAACATGGGAGTCATGAGTATCTCATTGTCCTTGAGCACAGGTTTTAGGGACACACAGCAAGGGTGGCTGGGAATCTGGGGGTGAGAGAAAGGTGGGAGTCACTGAAGGAATAATAAGCCCCCAAAACAATTATTGTTTTCTTATAGCTTGGCCCATAGCGAGCCCTGCCTTTAAAAGCATCATTTCATTCTATGAAAAGAGTGTATGGTACTGTAGTAGATTAAAGATGGCTATACATTTTTGACACTTCCTTTGGCGAGAAGTGGATTTGATTTGCTCTGGCCTTGAATCTGGGCTGGTGTATAATACTTTGACAAATAGTGTACAGTGGAAGTGATGCCATGCACATTTGGGGCTCAGCCTATGAACTGGTAACTTCCATCATGCTTTCTTGTAGCCCTGATCTTTCACATAAGAAGCCCAAGTGCTCTGTGGTAGAACCATGGAGAGATAACATGAGAAAACCTGGGGTGTGCAGTTGAACCCCAGACTTCCAGCTATCCCTGCCAAGTTACCAGATATACAAGTATTGCCAACTTCGACCCTTGAGACCAGCCTGGCTGCAGTTGAATACCAACAAGTGACTCTAACTGATGCTAGGCAGAACAGAAGAATGGCCCAGCCTAGCCCCGTCTGAATTCCTGACCCACAAAACATTGTGAGATATAGCACAATGGTTGTGGTTTTGGCTAAAGAATTCTGGAGTACCATATTATATAGTGATAGACAGTCTGGTCCAGGCAAGAGGATGACAATGTCTGTCTACTTTCAATGTTGGCTTTGCCTCAAAAATATATCTATTTCAGACAGATTGACTGATAGAACACAACCTGTACTTTCTGCAATGCAGTACAATGCAAATGCTATCTGTCTGTCTCAGTGCAAATCTTAGCCTTGCCATTTGCACCATAGTATGTAACTTTGGCAAACTACTAACTTCTTTGAGCCTCGACTTCCTCATGTGTAAAACAAGGATAACAACATTGCCTTGATGGAATGGTTGGAAGTGTTATATGAGAAAGGGAATGTGAAGCACAGAGCTCAGGAAGAGGTGTGCACAGCCTGTGCTCCCTGAGCCATCCTGTCTGTGCTAATTTCCAGTGTTCAAATCTCAGGCAGCTTCTCTGCTGCCTCATTTCCTGGTCACTCTGACTTTTACTAAGGAATCACTTCCCCACTGTTTGTCTTGGCGACACTTTAACCTGACTGGTTGTTAGACCTTCAGCAAACAGAGGGAATCTTTAAGAGACCATATCTGGTATCCAAAAGGTTCTGCAGCAGCAGAAAAGTTGTTACATGTGATTACATTTCCCCATTAAAATCAAACAACATGGTTTGTTATAAGGCAGGTGATCTAAACATCCATAATATGAACATTAAAAAAAGATCAAAAGGGAGTGCTAAGAATTGAGATGGTAAGAGTAAGAATAAGAAGATTCTAACTTGGGATTTCGTTTAAGTGACTGGACAAAGGTGAGCAGGTGGGGGCCCCTGGGTATATTTCGCATTTCCCCATCTTACAGCTCACAGGGGTTGAGGACTAGATCTCAAGGGCTATACACTGCAACGTCTTTTGCCTACAACCAAGTGCAGAAATATCCCACATGAAAGCCCAAATTCCATGTTCGGGTGGTTCCTGTGGAGCCTTTCCTTGCACTTACTTATGTTAAACTCCTTATAGAGTCAGCCTGCCAAGGGCCACCCAGCGACAACCATGGATTTCAATTCCTCCTGCAAAATATATCAACCCATTTGCTTAGTCAGTATAGACAGCTTTGATCTCCATCTGAGGTGGGTCTAATAGTAATGAAAAAAGCAACTTTTCTGGCATAAACAATTGTAAGGATGACGAAAGAATCAAAACTCTTAAAGAACAACTTAGGATATTAATAAAAGGACTATGTCCTCATCCAGGTTTTGCAGTGGGGATATTTCATAGTTACAACTTCTTCCTAGACGACCAAATCTCTTTCTGAAATGGTTTGGCACACCTGCTAAGTGTTTGTGGCATAGGCTTGGAAGACAACTGGGAACTTTGAAATCCCTACCATTTGCAAAGACCAGAGGAGATTCACAGTTGTCACATTTAAACCTAACAGCCCCCTAGAACATCATCATCTGTGACTATCTCTCTTGTGCACCTCGGCTACAAGATCATCTTCCTCGATAGTTTTTATTGCTTCTGGAAGTAATTTGCTCTTCATCTGGTTATCACAAATGAAAACCAAGACAGGTCAGAAGAAGGCTGGCTTTTTTGTCAGCAAGATAGTTCCCTTTGCCAGAGCTGAGAAAGAGAGAGCTGGAATTAGAAAAAAAAAAAGTTTCAAGTCCCTTTCTGACGTCTGTGATCTTTTAACAGAGATGTAAAGCATATGAGATTTGCAACCTTTCGTGGCCTGAAGGGATCCAGTTATTTGGCCAGTTGTGAAGACATACTCTTGTTCCTACTCTCCCTGTCATGCTGTCATTGGGGTGCATGCCTGTTTCATGATAAAAGGAAGCCAAACTGGGTTTTTACAGGAATTTCAGAAGTCTCAAAATTATTGAAGACTCATACCAGGATGAAACCCAAGTTCCTCAAACCAAAGTGAAACAAATGTGACATATTATAGACAAGAGCAGAGGAGCAGGAAGAAAGAGAAGGGAATGGCAAAGAAGCAAGGGTACACAATGAATAGGAAAAAAGCATCTTTTCATGCACGTTGGATGTAACTCCTGGGACATCTATTTCTTTCTATGTGGTTAAACGTTCGTGGTTATTTGGCATTTGGACGGGCAGAATGGAGGGAAGGGTTTTTTTTTTTTTTTTTTTTTAAATAGTCCACTCTCTTTGGCACAGGACAGTACTAGCATGAAAGGCTGGTTGTTTCAAAGGACGAATCCAGGCTGTGGAGCTGTCCTGCAAACACTGAATCATGACCTTGCTGGCACCTGGCTGCAGGCATCAGCAGGAGATGATGTAGAAGCTCCAGCAATGGTATTTTGTTCCACCTAAGACCAACCACATTCCCTCACAGCTTACTTCACATAGTCTAGCACTCTGTGTAGTCCAATACGGGCATCTAAGAGGCAGCAGGCTAATGAGAACCCAAAATGAAGAAAATCTAAACATTAGCCCTACTTTGCCAATAAAAGGTAGTTCCAGCTAACCCAGCCAGACCTTTAGGAAAGAGCCCAGGAATGTCTCTCTCCATCCCTACCCTCCTCCTCAACCTTCCCCTTGTTCACGAGGCTCCTGACCTCTGCTCGCCTCATACATACTCGGCCATAGATGCTGGCTGATTGGCTGGATGCACAGCACTTAAAGGAGCAAGGGCTTTCTGTTGTCATTGTTGTTGTACCTGCCCTCTTGCTCCATCAACTCCAGGTGAGTATTTCAGGGTCCCAGCTGGATGGCCCCAAACCTGTCAGCTCTGACCACTCCACCTCAGGGGGCACTGGCCTGACGTGAAGCAGTTTCTGGAGAAGGTGTTTCTACCACGTTCTTTCAGTGTGACAAAGAGGACACATGTGAGTGCTAAGGGAGAGTTACACAGGGTGAACAGGGAGAGGAAGATTGCATGTGCACATGCATACACACACACACACATGCACACTCACGCACACACATACGCACGCACACACACGCACACACGCGCGCACACACGCACGCACACGCACACACACATACACACACATGCACACACACACACGTACATACACACTGGCAATCTTCTCAGGGAAAGCAGCTGATGATCATGTTTCTGCAACTGAATAAAATCAAACCCAAACCACAAGGTAACAGCAGCTGTCTGGCCCGCCCTACACACGGCATTTCTAGGCACAGTGTGGCCGATTATATCCTTCACCCCATGGTTCTTTCAGCCCTGCTGTTTCTGGCTCTCCTCAAAATTCTCTTTCCCTTTAAGACATCAGGCGGGCGCTTGTCAATTACAGTGAGTCACAGAGAAACACTGTCTGTGCCCTGGGAGAGATGAACCTGCTTCTTGATGAGCCCTTCCTGAGCCAGCAGCAGGCCTACTGCCCAGAGAGGATGGGACAGAGATCCCACTAGGGGATGGGCAGAAGGAGCCTCACACTCCTGCTCTGAGGAGTGGGAGGGTGGGGGCAGAAGAGGAGCCTTCGCCACAGAAAAGCAATGTGTCTTCAATGTACAGAAAGTCACTGGGATCAGTAGTGCTCACGCTGTAAGATACGCATCAGGGAAATGGGGCCACCTCAGAGGCACCTCTGCTGACCCTTCTCTGCTACCCCTACCCCCTGCTCAGGGTCAGGATTGCCCCCCATGTCCCACTCTCATCCTGTGTATCCCCTCCATTACCCTGGCTGCAGCTGACGACTTCTCACTTGATGAACTTCTCCAGGCAGGAACGAGATCCTCCGGTGCTATGCTTCTAGCACTACACCTGGCACAGAGAGGGGGTTCACTCAATGCATGTTCAGGGACTGACATCTAGGCAAGCTTCCTTTTGCAGAAGAGGAAACTGGTGCTTAGAGAGAAAGATGGGGAAGGCAGGGGGAGGGAGAAAGAAATCCCGCTTCTGGAATACCAGGGAGCACGTCAGGCATCTGGCACTCGTTCCTTCATTTTCCTCTCAGAACCCTGGTGAATTAGGCTTCACTGTCTTGCAGACTTGCTAGCGAGTGCTGGGACACCCATTTATTTGGGAGAGAGCAAACTGCACGTGTACAAAGGCAAAGGCTGAACAGTTGGGGAGAATGACAGTTGGAGAGAAGAGTATCAGAGGCCTCGTGGTGAGCAGAAATGAGGGCTGTGCTGTGCGGGAGGGACGCCTGGGAGGCACCGACGCCCCTCGAACTTAGCTCCAGCCTGTCTTGCAGGCAGAGATACAAAATCTCCCAAGTTAAAATGTTGAAAGGCAACAGACCAAAACCAGAACAACACAGTTTCCACCACCTCTCCTTTACCTTTGCCCATTAGCAGAGTTAAATTTATAACAGAGTTAAATTTCTATGTATGAACTCATGCACAGAAATTAATACACACTACCGTTGGAAACATAAATCAGAACAACTCTTTTGGATGGCAACAGACATAAAAATACCTTAAAAATATAAAATTACTTTTGACACACAAAGAATAAGAGATTATTAAACAGCATCAAGTAATTTGTCAATTTTGAAAATAGAGAAAAATGTATCATATATGTATTCGTGTACTCTGGAAGGTTCCCTATGGAAAGTAGGCCCTGTTAGAATTCTCAGAGTCTATCTTTGTGGAAAGACAGTAAGTCTCTTAGAGGGCACTGTCTTATTTTCCAATTGTCTGTGCTATGCACATACACATCCCTGCATCATATCAGCACTTGTTTAAAGTCACCTGATATTTGAGCTGAAGGCACTTTCACGATGATTTATTCTAACCCCCCTATTTTACATTTGGGAAAATTGAGAGCTCAATGAGTTTTCTCAAAGTTAGTAGTAGAGGTGGGCCTGGAACACTGCATCTTTCTAAAATGTCCCATTTAATGCTATTCTTTAACTACAGGCCGTACCAACTCCTCTCAGAAGAATGCAGGGTACACAGATTTTAAATAAGAAAGAAATTGCATGCTGGCCATCAAGAGGTTTACGACTGGTCCACACCATCTCAGCTTTTCTCTTGCCCTGGAGGCCTCAGCAGCTGAACCGTGAGCACATAAACCATGGAATATAGGGTCCAGCCCTATAGGGTTCTGTGAGCCCCTCCCTGCTGGTGCGGAGACCAGAAACTGTAGAAATGAAAGACACAGACACACAGAGAGAGAAAAGAGAGTTTGGGCTCGGGGGTCCACTGCCAACCAAAATGCGGAGACCTGCAGTGGCCCCAGGTGACTGGACACTCTTTTATTGAGTACAGAGCAGTGGGCAGGGAAGGCAGGGTGAGGTAATGGTGGTCAGTGACAGGGTCAGGTAAATCACGTGTCTGGAAGGTAGGGGGCCCAGGACTTCCAAGTAGCCGAGGCGAGGGGAAAACCTAATGCGTCAGCGCTCTTCGCATGTTTGTCAGAAATATCAAGGAAACTAAGATTATGTTACTATTATTAATTCTTATCTTTTAAGAGAAAGAGAAACCAGGTGCAGACGCAGGCATGAGAGCAGACATGGAATGTGACCACCGAAGCACAGCATCACACAGAGACGGTTAAGCCCCCGGATGTCTGCGGGCCTCCCTGACAGCCATCAGGCCTTGCCACAAGAGTTTGGAGAAGTGGAGTTTTCTCCTGACTTCTCCAGGAAGGAGGCATCTTGGCCATGTTGGACATCTCCTTCCCTAGCTGGCTAAACAGAGGGCACTTTCACAGCGCTGGCGCTGCCGCACAGCCCAGGCAGACTTCATGTGGGTGTGACAGAGGGCTTACAGTGTCTTGCCTTAGGATCACTTTGTTCACAATGTCACCTCAGTTCCATGCCTCATAACCTGATAGTCAGTAGTAAAAGTTACACTGAGTATGTATCTTTATGGTTATAAGTAACTATAAGATTATATGTGATTATATAAAGGAATATCTATGTGCCTACATTTCTAATTCTTTTCTAAATTAATATTTATATGGGAACAGGCTGAGGCTTTAGACCCTCGCCACGGCACTTGCGGGGTTTCCCCCCTACAATGGAAGATGATGCTGCAGAGAAGAACATATGTTCCTGTGGTCAGGGCATCAGCAACCATTGCCCTGCTCGGGGCCCCTTCACAGGGACTGCAGAGAGCAGCGTAGATAAGGTGTGACCAAGGGCTGTTCTTTTTGTGTCATTTTAGTGATGCTGGGATGTTATGCAAGGAAATCTTTGGCATTGCAGTAATCCTGGATTATAAATAATTTAGCATATTTCTTTGTAAACTACAGGCCAGAATCCTTGCAAATAAGAAAGGATTAACTTTTTTAGAAGTACTTGCTCTTGAGACTTTAAGTTCAAGGCAGAACAATGCTTGCCGTGGTAATTCCATCTATTTTAAGATCACAAAACCATACCAAGTTGAAACCAGAGCAGAAGATATTAATGCAGTGCTCTCTCTGAAGTGCCCAGTAGTGGGACGAGAAAGCTTTCAAAGGGAATTAAGTAGACAGAGAAAGCTCCCTGTTCATGTCCAAATCATAAGGAGGCGGCTGAATAGGATTCACAGTTCTCCGTGGGAAGGACCCACACCACAGCTAATGTTCAAAACAGGGGGGAGATGTCTTGGGAAGATCAAGGACCCAGAATTCTGCTGTCAGAATCAGCTGCCTGCCCATTAGAGCCTCAAAAGGACCCTCTACCATGTGTGAGCCAATATGATCCTGCAAATGAGCCCACTTTTCTTTTTCTAACTGGCCCAAACTTTATCTGAAGAAAGCTGTCATTATGTAATATTTCCAAAGAACCCTTGATGTAAACTTCAGATCTGATATGTGGGTGTACGCATGTGCACGTGTGCGTGCATATTGTGTGGGTGCACGTGTGCAGTGGGAGAGGGTGAGGGGACAGTGAAGAGTCAGATGTACATACAAAGTAGAGAAACTGATGGGCAGCTGCTCTGAGTATGGAGAAACAGAGAAGCATCCAGAAAGACCCTCAGGTCAAGGCTCAGCGCCTGGTACTCCACATAGACAACAGTCATGAGGAGAACAATATTAGCTCTAGAGAAGAGCCAGGAACAGCTGGGGAGTCAAATGGGCAGCAAGAGACAGAGACTCAGAAACCATCGGCCAGTAAGTAGGTGGCAAGGCAAGGGCATGAAGACTAGGACAGTCAGCGAACTGCACTTCCAAAGCCTGGCCTCCAGTGCTCACTGTGCTCTGGCCTCTGTCTGTCTTTCCAGCCTCATTTCCTGCTATTCTGCACGTGACTCCTTTACACCACCAAATTATAAGTGCAGCCTACTCTGGATACTGTTTTCTAGCTTCTTTCCTTTGATCTTTCTGTTCTTTGTGTGAAGAAAATCCTTCCTCCCTTCTCCTAAAAATGTTTCTCATTTTCTAAGATTTAGCTTTATAGTTACTGCCTCCTGGATGCCTTCCTCGCTTCCTAAACCTTCAGGGTGGGTTTAGTACCACTCCTACATGCTCTGATGATATCTTGCCAACTTCCAAGCTTCCTCCAGAGGAAGATGGCGAAGAAGTTTCATGTTTGAAAAGCTCTAAAAGAATTATGGTTGTTTGGGGCAGGCGCTGTGTTGAGAACGATTCTGAGGCCTCATCCAGAATTCATTGGAAGGAGTGCTGCAGTCAGTTAAGGATGCCTGCCACTTAAGGGTGTGGGTTGAAGTTTAGCCAATCCTGATGAGGCCAGCATCCTCATTAGGCAGATGAGGAACCTGAGGCTGAAACATGGGAACTGTCTTGCCCAGTGTTACAAGGCTGGTTAACAGCACACTCAGGAATTCCAGGTCTTGGGATTCCTAACCAGGCACTTCTTTTAAATAAGATTCCCAAAGATTCTAAATTTGGAACATTGAAACTCTTAACATATTTTTAACTTTTTCCAGGGGAGGAGGGTAATTATACAGTGATGGAGCCAGTGAGGAAAAACTTCAAGCTTTTGCAATTTTGCTTGGACACCCACTCACCTGAACCTGTGTCTTAACGTTTTTTTCCTCCCTGATCCTCCAAAAGTCCCTACCTTTATGCTTTTTTTTTTTTTTTTCTTAAGTGAGCACTGTTAGTACAGCCAGTGTCTATTACCCAGGTTAAAATGAAGACTTCTGAGCTGACTCTCCTGATATCACAAATATACAATCAAAATGGATGCATACATCTCTGTCAGAGAGAGAAGGCAGAGGAAGTTGAAGCCACTTTTTCCAACTTCATCCTTTACTCCTCTCACTCTGGAAGCTGAAACTTTCCTGACAAAGAAATATACTTAGAATGGTTTCATTAGATAAACTCTTTCCCTATCTTACTGTGAAAGAAATTTTCCAGTAGGTTCCAGTTTCAAGGGGTTACAAGGTAAAAGGGAAGGAAAGTTGGCATGCTCCCAGCCTGACAAGAAGTTGTCACATTACCATCACAGTCATAAATTTAGCTGAGACACTGTATTAGATTCTATAATGCACTTACCTGAGCCATTAAATGGTGAGAAACATGCAGCATTTGCCTGCCCACCCCCTCTCCCACTGCCCTCTGCTTCCGTGAGAATTTGGGATTCGAGATGAATTCTCCCAGCATAGCCTCAGCTTACAAAGGGTCATCTAACCTTTAAACTTCAGTCCAGCAAAGCAGGCTGAAGAGAGTCACCAGGGTGTCTCCTCTTATGTGCTTCAACAACAAATGACCTGCTTCACCAGGTTACCCAAGGACACAGCTTTAACCAAAGACGTGAGAATTCCCAGAACTGGAAGCAAATGCAAGCTGATGATAGGACATTCCCTAAACCCCCTATCCCAGGATGCTCCACAGCAATTAGCAGCCATGTCCTTTGTCTCACCTCCACTGTGTTTTTAGCAGCTCAGTTTCTTCAGAGGACAAGGCAAGAGGGAATGGGATTAAGCTGGGAGCCCTGATTTTCTGAAGGAAGAGGGTATTAAACATCTTCAAGTTTCCCTGTAGGGTTTCTGGACAACCAACGTCGCTCCCCACCCAGCCGCCCGCCCCGGTGAAACTCCTCCCCACCACCGTCCCTGATTCTCTATTTCTTTAAGTGCCCGCCTTACCCTTCCACAAGAAATCATAGCAGCCAACATGCAGTTGAATTTCCAAGTGGCTGAAAAGAGGAGAAGATTCCCTTATATTCGTTTGCCTGGGTGTTTTTTTATTTTATTTTAAATTTTGTATAAGCCCTCTAAGAAAGGGGCTCCTAAGGAAAGTGGGGGGAGGGGGTGCACTGAAGGAAGGAAGAAGTGGGTGACAGAGCCTCTAGGGGATCAATAAATTCAGCTGCTCCCGTACACAAGGGGAAGGACAGTCCAGGAAGTCAGATGGGAGAAGAAATCCCAGAATCATCCATTTTAAAGCTGAAAGGTCACCTGGCATAACCTCCTCTATTTTATAAATGAGGAAACTAAAAGTCAGATGTGCTAATGGACCCATCCAAGGTTATGCAACTTGCCGCGAGAAAGCGAGGACCCCAACCCACACCTCTCAAGTCCCCCGTCTGGGTCCCTTCGTCTTCTTCACAGCCCACAGCAGCTGCCACCTCGGCCGAGCAGCCATGTTGATCGCTCAAGCGTCTGCCGGAAGACCGGACGGCTGACCCCGGACACCTCCCATGATGCTCCTCTCGTCAGCAGCCATGTTCTCCAAAAACTCCCTCCGCCGGCCACGCGGCCCCCGCGGCCAGAGTTCCTCCTGGGAGGAGCCCTCGCCGCCTCACTTTTTATGTGAAGCTGGCAAAGCCGCTTCAGCGATCATTTTTTAACACGGCAGCTCCCTGACAAGAGGATTAAAGCAGGCGGCTTTCAAAAAAGTCTCAAGAATAATTTAAAACGCAATATGTTAATGCTTGTCTAGAGTGTTGTACACTTTCGTGAAAAGTCATAAATCTCTCCCGCCACACCCTAAGTATGCTCCTGTAACTGGCACGGTTTTCTGACATTAAGAAAAAAAAAAAAATTAGTGAACACAGTCATAAATTAGGACCAGAAATCTAACTGCGCAGATGAGGCTTCCGATGTCACAAAGCAAAACTGGGTGTGGAGTCACAAACTGAGGATTTTTGAGGGAGTAGGTGGTGGTTATTTTGGAAGATGGTTCCTTTGCAGTCTTCCAGGAGGATGAGCAAGGGACTAGAAAACGGCTGCTCAAACAACGCTAGTGCGCCTCAGAATCACCTGGCGAGTTTGTGAAAACAGATTGCTGGGCCCCCTTCCCTAGGCTTTCTGATTCTGCAGGTCTGGGGCAAGGCCTGAGAATTTGTATTTCTAGCACGTTCCCAGGAGCTGATGCTGCTGGCTTGGGGAACGACGCTTTGGGAACCTCCGGGCTTGCAAAGACATCTTCAGGCTGCTGCTGGTGTGGGACTTCATTAAAATATGGAAGCGGGAATGTCAGGCGCAACTTAAAAATCCCTGCATAGGCACAGCAGACGGGGCGGGAAATAAAATCGCACAGACACCAGGGCCCATCATCACAGCATCGAGCAGTGCCTTCAACAGGGAGGTGAGCAGTGCGCTCCAACTGCTACAGTCACCTCTAAAAAGATAATGCCTGTCTGAGCAAAAGCAAACACCAGAAGGCTTAAAAACCCGGGGTCCCCATGTTTCTTCCTCAAGCAGTAGAAAATGTCTTTATGTAGAGAAAGTGCAGTGTAAATAGAAAGTAGGGCTCGATATCCACAAGCTCAAGTCAAAGAATCTGCTGAGAAGGCCACATGACACACGAAATGAAATCCAGGTCCTTGACACCCGGAGGCAAGAAAGCGAATGGAAGATCCAAGAAAATCCAAAGGTTCCTGAATTTTTACAGTAAACAGTTCTGATCGGATTCACTTGCTATTTTGGAACATACGTGAAGTTCATTAACTGGCATACATTAAAAAAGAAAAAAAAATGGAAAAAGGAGGAGCTGGAGGACAAATCAGTAATTGCTCCTTTAGAGCAAACCAAAGTTACTGAGAAAATCTCCTATAAAGGCTCTGTCAAAACAAGTCACTTAAGGATTAGTGAGAGCTAAATCCTCCGTCAGAGAGATTTTTCTCAACAGTCGTAAATGGGTTTTAGTATCGGAAAATCTTAGAAAATACACTTCTGCCTCCATCCCCCTCTCAGAATGGTTCTTTCAATACTTCGGCATCTTGTGGGAGCACAGTATTTCCTTAGGCTGAGGCTTTTTATTTAAAAAACAAAATAAAATAAACTCTGTCATTCACAGGCCGGCAAAGTCGGTGGCTGGAAATAAATCTTTACAGGCACCGAGTGCATGTTTCAGAGGCTTCCCCATGCAACACGCGTGGTCAAGTACAGTCCTTTTCTCTCTCAGCAATTTCCCTCATAACAATTAGTATAAGCTAGGGCTCTTACTTCAACTTTTTACCTTGTTCCATTTTGGTCTCTTTTTCTTAAGGTTTCACTGCTCAATTTGTTCATGTCGTGAGCCAAGGGCTTAAAGTTCATCCTTTAAAATGCGTAGGTGATTCCATTTTTTAATTAGAAAAAAGCAAACACTGCTAATCTCGAACCTTTTCAATGGCAGCCTTCTAGGAGCACACATTTTAATTCCATCAGTAAAGGGTCATCTTACTCAGCCTCTTAAAATCATCATGGGGGTCCATGCTTTATTTCTGGGCAGTCTCTTGTGGATTACAGAGGTCTGTCTCTGTTTATTACATGAGTATGCAGACAGGCCCACTCATCCTGTAAGCACTTAGAGACACTCTGGGGTTTGATCCTCAGGAAAGGGTGACCTGGCAAGGCCATTTTCCTATCTGCCTCCAAGATGGTCACAATCTTCTTTGTCTGCTCAAACCTTTTTTCTCTTGTTAGTACTCTCAAAGCTAACGCATCTTAGACATCATTGGTACCAATCAATGGAAAGCTAACACCTGCACACAATCCATATGTGAATAAGGATTGATCTTACCCCTCCCCCCCGCTTGATACGGAACTACATTTCTAAGCTTTCCATTTCCTCCATTAGACCCTTTAAAAACATCCATTTGTCAGGCAGGCAGAATATTTCTCCTGATACCTACACAGCAAGTCTTAGTTACAGAGATGGTTTTAGGTATTACTATACTAGGCCATTCCTTAGCATGTGTGACATGAGTGAGTAATCAGTCATCCCAACCCCAAAATATTTCCCTTCCCAATCTACTTTATCCCCAAAATTTCACCACTGAAAAATCCTTAAGACATTTTTAAAGTCCAGAAATACCTTTTTAATATTAAATTATTCTGACAGGCAACCCATTAAGTCTATTTAATTAGCAAGACTCTGGAGAATTTAGCCTTTTTTTTTTTTAGCTGCACAGTCAAGGGAATTTAGGGTTGGAATGACACAGGCCTGAGTAGAAATTCAAGAGCTGTCATTTCCTAGCACCATGAACCTGGGCAAGTCACTTAACCTCTAAGAGGCTCAGCTCTATCACTTTATCTACATGGGGCCTGATACTTGGGTAGTACTCAATAAGAAAATTTCCTTTCTCATAGGCTGGTTTGTCAGGGAGAGCAAGTCAGGACAGAATGTCTACCCAAGGCTGAGAAGACGGAGGCAAAACCAGGATACATCCTGGAGAGGGCAGCTTCAGGAATGAGTCCTGGGGTCTGGGGTGGGGTGGGAGATGTTTTTGATGTCGTTTAATGGGTGGTAGTGGGAACAAGGAGAGTACTGGTCACTTGGAAAAGAGGACTATAGAGAGGAGGCAAGAGCCACAGAAAGGAGGGAAAGCTATAGAAGGGGCTAGCAAGGGCCATCTTCTGCTTGCTCCACTCATCTGCGGATCACCAGGTCTATCCACAGTTTTACAAATTTCACTCCAGTTCTGCCCTAACTTGGTTACATATCAGGTCCTTTCACTCATTGTCTCAAAAATGACATCTTGAGATCTTTGCCTGTGGGGTTAATGAGTAATCAGGAGGTATCATGTAAATCTCCACTTCACTATAGAACAAGTTAAACAGTTGCTTCAAATCCTTTCTTGTAGAGGAATGGGGGTAAGAATACTAGGTGAATATATAAAGAAAAGCATGAACCAATGACCCTGGTAATGGTTCCAGAGACCAAGAGAGCTTATTCTTGGGGTAAGAATAAAAGTTTCTCTGTCTTATTTAACCTTGGATGAACCCAGGTTTCTGTATTCCACATCCACTGGACAGATGCCCTGCGGCTAGACATCTTTTTGAACCCCTAAACTGAAGCACTGGATTTCCCAATGACATGTGAATTTTATCTATGTAGGTATTCTGATGAAGTTTCACTTTCTTCAAAAGGATGAAGCTTAAATGAAAGAGGATGAACCCAGAACATATACAGTGTGAAAATACACACAGTGAAGGAGCTAGGTCTCAGCCATGATCAGTCTATCTGGAGCTTCCTGTTAAGCACCAAAGTGATGCAACAGGACAAAGAAAAACTGTACCTACAATAAAAGTGGGACCCCTGTGAAAAGTAAGATGGAGCCCATACTGAATTAGCAAAAGACTTGATGTTTCCCTCCACCTTTACCTCCTTCTATTTCTATCCAGGAGAAACACAAATGATGAACATGGGACCTTAAGTCGTCAAGAAATTGTAAGATTAGGAAAGGAAGCTGTAATTGTTTAGAATCTACTATGTGCTAGGGATTTTATGTGCACTGACTCATGTAATAGATGAGATGAGAACACAATGAAGCAGAATCCTTCTCTCCACTTTCCAGGCCAAAGAAGCAGAGGTTCAGCTTGGCTCAACTGCCTATCAGTTAAGTGACAGGAATAAGATTCAAACTGAGTTCTGATGACTCCAAAGAATGGGGTAGGGTTAGGATGGTCTTTAGGCTTTGGAGGCCTTGTTTACTGGTGGCACAGGCTTAGTTCCAGGCTGTAGGAAGATAAGTAAATAAACTGGTAAATCTTTCTGTATAATTTTCCAAGGGTTGAAATGCAGGCAGGAGAGCTGGCCCCAGTGGCTCACAACTACAATCCCAGAAACTCAGGAGGCTAAGGCAGGAAGATGGCTTTAGACCAGCTTAGGCAACATACCGTCTCTAAAAATACACACTATCTCTTAAAAAAATAAAACCTTTAAAATTAGTCAGGACTGGTGGTGCACACCTATATTCCCAGCTACTCTGGAGGCTGAGGGGGGAAGATCACTTGAGCTCAGGAGTTTGAGGCTACAGTGAGCTATGATCATGCCACTGCACTCTAGCCTGGGCGACAGATTGAAACCCTAACTCTTAAAAGAAAGAAAGAAAAAAGAAATGGATGCAGGAAAGGCCAAACTCTTCAGAAAGCAAGGCAACGCATTCTGGCTTTTTTAATTTTTGTTTTTGAGAAACGTCACATGAGGTTGGATGGAGAAGTGCTCTAAGAACATCTATTCAAAATGACTATGAAGAGGTTCTATCTAGCATACAGTTTTCAGGGAGTAGATATGAGAGCACAATGGGTTTGGGGACAATGAATGTATATTCTCAGGCTTACTAATAGATGAGACCATGGTAGATATTCCCTCGAGCTTCCAGAAAGCATCCAACAAGTTACTGCCTTCATGCCACTGTAAACTAGCATTTGAGTAAGGGGTGGTCCACATCCTACTTTACGGGGTAAGGAGCAGCATTTCATTTGCAGGCCACTAAGGGTTGTTCGCAATGCAACAGAAGCCACTTCTTATCCTTGATGGGGCAGCCAATATGTAATGTTTCACACATGTCATTTTCCAACTTCATCTTCTTCCATCCTTCTGTAGTATCTCTTAGGGAAGATCTCAGAGAAATAACTGTGTATATACCAGTTTCAAAAACCCTCAAGATGAAGAGCATGGAGCTCTGCATTCAGCTACCTGGGCATGTCAAAAGCAGATAATGCAATAAGCCAATATTTAGTATACAGCCCTACATGGACATGGTACCTTCACAGCTCTTATCTGATTGAAATGTATAGACGTGGATAGGAAATGACATGATTACTAATTTTCTGAGAGGAAAAAGGGGAAATCCAGTATAGTGACTGGGTGAAAAGTTAGTAATAAAAGGTAAGTGACCCAGACAGGGAGTTTCCTGAGCAAGCATAACCTGGCAGTTTTTAGCCACACTTCTCTCATGGTGTTCTCTTCAAGTTAGGTTGACAGATATCTGATACAATACTTGGCCATCTACTGAAACCACCTCTTACCATTTCACCAGGTAAGGACGTCAGCAAAAAGGCTTTTCACCACAAGTGAAAAGCCTACTTTCCAAAACAACTCCCCACACTTCAAACTAAACCAACGACTAAGTAAACCTAGATTAAATAGAGCTTTATCAGGATGGAGTTTGAGTAATCTCTGAATCAACGAAATCTGGGGAATGTGTGTACAGAATATCCATTATACAAATGTCAGACCACAAAGTCAAACTCTTTGTTGAGATACTGTTACGGCCCTCCCTAATCCAGCCAATACAGGAGAGTGGGAGAAGCAGGGTCATGCTAGCTTCTATTCCAGAGCCTGTTTTTCCTTACGCAAAGGCCAGTAAAGCAAATTTTCTCCAGAATTATTTTAGCTGTTTCCTAAAAAGAACAAGATAGCCTTTTCTCATTAGTCTGAATAGAAAGATCCTTTTCTGAGGTGCTTTAATTGCTGTGGGTTAAGCTTCACTATCACATATCCTCACAACCATAATACAACTGGCTTCATTTGGTGCTTTTTGACTTGGTTGAGTACAAACTACAAAGTCCAAGATGAAAAAGGTCATTTATTGTCTGCCAGATGGAATGTTTCAAAATGAAATGATTTAGTCACATCATTAGGAGAAAAAGGAAGAATAAAAATGTATGCTTACATGCAGATTTAACTATGCTCACAAAATGATCAGCATAGGGAAATATAAACAGTAGCCCAAGAGCATACAAGTTACTTGGATTGCCACAGACATCCTTAAATGGTATCTTCTACATTTATGTTGAAACATGTGGATTGCTTTTTAATATTGCTATTGTAATAGTCTAGTACAACTGGTAGCATAAGGCTGAATATGCCTTAGAGTCAGACAGAACTGGGTCCAATAAGAGCCTGTTCACTCACTACCCATGTTTGTTTGGGGCATGTATCTTATTTCTGAAACTGCCTTATCATCATAAAATGAGGACCATATGGCCTTCTTCCTAGGTTTCTGCATAGATATAATAAGGTTACATGTAACGTATCTGGCCCTGACACATAGTACACCCTTAATATTATTCCAGTCCTCCTCCCCTTAGGTCAGATACTTTGTGTGTGTGTGCGTGTGTGTTTAGTATTGAAATTATGCCTATATGTAGAAGACAGGCAATAAATACTTATTGTCATTTACTCAATAATGGACATTGATCATTTACCTTTTACACTGTAGCTCGGAAGGTCTCAAATGCTCTTGATTCATAATGTTCTTAATGGTTCAGTCCATTTTTACAGCCCATCTCAGCTGAAAGAAATACCTAACAGTTCTGTTTATTTGTAAATTAGACCCAAAAACTTAACAAGTATTTATGTCCTAACAACTTGATTTCTGAAAAAAGAATATACATAAACTAAAAGAAAAATCATGAGTCCTATTCATTGTTAAATAATCATAAGTACTTAACAGTGAGATGCACATGCCTGTTGTGCACTAGGTAACTTCTCAAACTCTGGCATCAAGTTGGATGCCCTCACCTTCATTTCCCACTCCACATTAATTACCACATGGTGCTGTTTTATATTACAGCAATCTACAAACACTTAGCTTCTCATAGGTATGACATCACTGAATGAAAGTTATGCATTCCAGTAGTGAAACTGTGAACTACCTTGAGCTAGTAGTTCACACGGTGTCTGACAGATGTTGAGAATTGCTGTATTTTCCTCAACTATTTAAAATATTTCCTGGCACCCCTTTGAGGTCTCTGCAATGTCCAGAGTGCCTCAGCTCACACCTTGGGAACCCAGAGGCTAATTAACCATATTGAAGGAGATTCGTTTGCTATGTTACTACCAAAATATGACTTGGACAATGTTATAGATAAAGCTGAATAATAGCATGACTTTTAAATGCAGTTCTAACTCAATTTCCTATTTTGATTCCATTCTTCAGTCACTGATAATTGGCTTTTTAAAAGCTGCCCTCATAGTGTCATACGATCACCAGATAAACTCTGCAGTGAAGGTTCTTTTTATTTTTTATTACATTTTAGGTTTTGGGGTACATTTGAAGAACATGCAAGATTGTTGCATAGGTACACACGTGGCAGTGTGATTTGCTGCCTTCCTCCACTTCACCTGTATCTGGCATTTCTCCCCATGCTATCTCTCCCCAACTCCCCACCCCCTGCTGTCCCTTGCCTATTTCCCCCAGACAGACCCCAGTGTGTGATGCTCCCCTCCCTCTGTCCATGTGTTCTCATTGTTCAACATCCCCCTATGAGTGAGAACATGCGGTGTTTGATTTTTCTGTTCTTGTGTCAGTTTGCTGAGAATGGTGGTTTCCAGGTTCATCCATGTCCCTACAAAGGTCACGAACTCATCGTTTTTGATGGCTGCATAATATTCCATGGTGTGTATGTGCCACATTTTCCCTGTCCAGTCTATCGTCAATGGGCATTTGGGTTGGTTCCAGGTCTTTGCTATTGTAAACAGTGCTGCAATGAACATTCATGTGCATGGGTCCTTATAGTAGAACGATTTATAATCCTTTGGATGTATACCCAGTAAAGTGAAGGTTCTTTAGATTCAAATCTATGTTAAATTATTTCAATTTTTTGATTAAACACACACACACACACACACACACACACACACACAGTCACCCAAAGCTTACTAGGTGATCCTTCTCAGTAAAAGGGATTTGTGGGCTGTGGATCAGCTTCCTATGATTCATTTGAGATGAAGACACGACTCTCAATCCTGCAAAAAAGGGTTTGAAAAAAAAGACTGGGGGGAAACTGTCCTTTTACACATGAGAATGGCTCAACCCTCAAGAACGCTGCTTGCATGTTCACTGTTCTGCATTTAGAATCCAAGCCTAGGGAAGCAGCAGGCTTTGTCTCTGCTCTGAATCACTCTATCTTACGTTGTTTTAGAGCCATATCTACAAAGCTGAAAGATGATTTAGACCTTGCTCAAAAGAGGGTGGTTAGAAGAGTACAGTGAGGCAGAAGACAATGCTGGTCAGTACTTAAAAATGACTCTGAGAAAATCCTGGTTTGTACTATCTGCTGATTTCTGTGTTAAAAAATACTCCCACCATGGCTGAACGAGGTCACTGAATTCAGAGTTAGGGAAAGGGGCATAAATTCAGCTCCCACAAGCTGGCTCTTGCCCTTCACTGGGCAGAAGGCTTCTCCCCTCTCCTATAGCTGCCAGTGGAATGCTCTGAATCTAGGGACATACACCGCTCAAAGGAAGATTTGTAAATGCTCACGTTTATTAGCTCCTAATTGAGGATATCTGCCAGACACAATAAATAAAGTTGAAAAAAAGAGTGCTTTGGAGAGAAAGTAGGCTAATCCTAAGCATTTTATGCAGTGGGTGAATTCTGGTCTTTTTCTCTATGTATGGGACACTACCTTGACCTTTCTGGCTGAGCCTATTAGCTCGGAAGTGGCACTCCAGCGGTCGAGTCAACAAGTATTCATCAGGCACCAACTACAGACTCAAAATTTATATTAGTTGTTTTGGAAGGTTCCAGGAGAAGACAATGTAGACTCTGTCCTGCAGAGGGCATGATGTAGGTGAGGAGAGAGGCTAATGGCACATGAAGCCAGTGCAACTGGGCTCTAGACTTTTCTCATTGAATCTTCAGAGTAAATCAAGTAACACTGTCTGTCTTCCCGGGGGTACTGTTGGCAGAGACCAGCAAGCTCTGTTGTTTCTACTGTTGGATGCGTTTATGGGCCCTACTGGCCGATTTGGCAAGCAGCTTTATATAAAACATCTTCTGGAACCATCCCGTCCCCTGTGAGTCAGTCATCCTCAGAGTCCTAATTCTGTCCAGTTTGCATCAGGCCTCCTGATCTCTGCAGTCCAAAGCACATGATAGGGTACCGATGTTCAAGGCCCTGCTTTATTTTGAAATTCAACTGGCAAAGCTATGGCATTCTACCAACTATTTCCCCAAGTAGTACGCAATGCAAAGTGGCAATTTTACACCATGCTAGCCCAACATAAATTCACAGATCAGTGCACACCTTATTTGGAGTAAAGAGAAACATAATAGTTATTAAAGGGGCGATTACCTTCCTAGGGACCATGAATTTAAAATTATGCAAAATCAAAGGTCAGTCTCTAAAAGTTCACATAGTGATTTAAACGGGGGTAACAATGAATATAGTACCTTCTAACATGTTAAAACTTCCACAGTAAACCTCTTACATAATGCTTTGTTGCTTCATTGATTTGATAAGCTTGGGGGGGTATATTTTGCATTCACATACGACATTTTGCGTTCACATACGACATATAAAGTGTCTTGTTTGCTTACAAAAATGAAAGCTCAATAACAACAATCCTCAGGTTGCTATCATTTCTCTATCATTCATACTGAGTGCTCCGTGTTGGGAACGGCGTTTGTTTTGCCCTTGGGGAATTTTCAGAGCAGTTAGTAGGTATTGGTGTCCTTTGCAGTGGTTCAAACAACATAGAACTATCATAACATATTTGAAACAAGCCAATTATTATGCCGTTTGAACATTTATGCTCCCTAAGAAATATCCTGGGTTTTACTGAAGGCCTTCTCTCTTAATAAGGTTTTTCTTTATGATAATGAGGGTCCTGGCTGGAAAAGAGCTGAACTTCAGATACATGGTTTGGAGTAAGAGGAGTCTTTTCCCTCAATAGTGATTTGCACAGGAGCTAAGGAGCCTCCTAGTTGGGGAGGTGAACTTGAACTGTAGCAACGATCCAGATTCAGACATGTAGAGACAAGTATGACAGCTTGAGAAGGACAGTGCAGGCAGAAGTCGGGAGACAGGGATGGAAAACAAGGGTCACTGCGAGAGCATCCGGCAGGGCCAAGCCAACTCAGCCACAAGGTAGCAAGGAGACGGGGAGACGCTGAAATGGGTGAGATGTTCTCCTTCAGTATGGTGGCTGGTGTTTGAACTCATTTTGCCCTCTCTTCCAGAGGCTATGTACACCTTAGGTAGAAAGGGCTACACATGTGAACTGAAAGAACTCTCTCACTAAATTCCAGAACACTTCGGGGCTCAAACTACTCTATTCAAACTACTACCCTTCTAAATGAGCACAGAGACAGAAAACATTTTCCTCATGTCAGTATGGGCTGCTATCCTGTCATGGTAACGAACCGCTGAAGAACCTTGGTGGCTGGGGTCTTCTTCTCATAACCATGAGAAGCAGCACTAAAGAAAAATAGGGGTAGTGTGGTCTGGGGTGACCAAGGCCCGTGCTGAAGACATTGGTAGAGCTCAGAAGAGCAAGCAGCATCCAATGGTGAGTGGAAGCCCAGATTAATTCTGAAACACGCGTAAAGCGCGTCTACCTCTTTGGGAACTCAAAAAATATTGAGGTTGGGATGAGCTGCGTGAAGAACGGAGTTACCTGAACAAATGGGTGAGGGCTTGAGGCTCTGGGAGCGCTCATCTTTAATGTTAAGAAGACTCATTCATACCAAGGGCTGGGAAGGCTTGGAAATGCTTTGGTTAGGGAAACTGACATCAACCCCTCTTCTTCTTTTAATTGATATGCAGTCTTAGCCCTGTTATCATCTCTGATCTTGACCATTTCCCTGAGCCACTGGGCAACCAATGTCTCTTTCTGAACAGTTGGAAGAAATGTAAATTCACTGGTTTTCTCCAGAGCACCCAGAGGTTCCCTAATTTGCATCGTTACATGAGGGCAAAGCACGAAGCTAAAAAATGCGATTCTTAAGAAATGTCAAAGACAGCTCATTAGATCGACTTTTTTTCTGTGTATGTGTGTTTGTTGTTTTTTTTTTAAACAGGGACCACTGTGCTTCCTTTCAAGTGACTAGAGTTGTGACAGCTGCTCTATAAGGTATTCAGTGGTAAATTAAGACACGAGTGTCATCGCCGAGCTCTTTTGTGTTTCATAGAAAGCAGTTGCTAAACAGATGAAAGTAGGTCCGAGGCAAGGGGTAGCATCACTATTATTTCAATTAATAAATAGCTCTAAAAGTGAAGGAAGAGATAAAGGCCTCAAGAGCGTCTGTATCTGCCCCGGTTCTGTCAGGAAAATTAAACAGAGCACTTGTGATCGCCATTGCTCCTGTTTAAGAGATCCAAGCAAGTAGGGTCACCTGTGCTGAGCAGGTTAGAGCCTGCCTGGTTCTTGGGGCACCCCCTAGTGACATGTTCCTAAACCCTGGCATATCCCTTTCCTTGCTACGGAAAGAAATGGTGCCGAATTCACCATGTTCTTCCACCACCTCATCCTCTATTCTCCCCTCTCTTCCACCAAAGAAGCCCTAAAATGTATTTTCAGATAAATATCAGGAAAGCATTTATAAATATTTCAGAGGCGTTTCATAAATAAATCAGCAAATCTACAAAAAGACTTCTCTCTTTTAATGAGATCTTGGCTGTGGTATATGCCTTTTATTTGAGCATCATTAAAACCAGTTGGGAAGATTTTTATACTGGACTCTCTTTTGGGGGGCTTCATAATACATGAACAAGCCTGCTATGCGTCTGTGAAACGTGTAGCCTCTTCTTCTGACAGATTAGGCAGTCCTGGCATGAGGGAATAGCTTTTACTCTTTTTAAAATAAATACTAATCAATAGCAACTGTACCGACAAAAACCTTCTTGCTGCCTAATTACACCACAGCTACTCATAGACCCCAACAGAATTTTCCCCTGGATGAAACAAAATTAACTATCTGAGGCTGAGCTACTGAATTATCACCATCCCTCTATTCAAATGTAATTCACACAACACCCCAACTACCACATGTACCATTAAAGTACCATTTGTATGTGTAATTTTCAAACAGCGTCTAAAGGTCGTGTCCACATCAATGTTTTCAACACACACACATCTGCACAGGAAATCAAACTGGCAGGGAGGTGGTCCCAGCCATTCTAGGAAGTCTCTCCCTCTCTGAAATATTGTTTGTAGTTTCTCTTCTGCAGCTTAATGCCCTCTGTGGTCTGTTTTGCCATGTCAGAAATAGCCAGATTGTATCAGAGGCAAACAAGTGATTTAAGATATTTTAGCAAGCAAATCTAGTACCCAGCTCTGGCCAATCCAGGGCTAGTTATGCAGGAATCTTGCTGATAGTTCGGATGGATACGACAGCCACTTTGGTTAGTAATAACTAATATTTGTATATATGTATTTTGAGAAGGAGTCTTGCTCTGTCACCAGGCTGGAGGGCAGAGGGTGCGATCTTGGCTCACCGCAGCTTCACCCTCCCAGGTTCAAGCGAGTCTCCTGCCTCAGCCTCCCGAATAGCTGGGACTATAGGCATGTGCCACCATGCCCAGCTAATTTTTTTATGTTTTTAGTAAAGACAGGGTTTCGCCATGTTGGTCAGGATGGTCTTAATGTCTTGACCTCCTGATCTGTCCGCCTCAGCCTCCCAAAGTGTTGGGATTACAGGTGTGAGCCACTGTGCCCGGCCAATAATAACTAATACTTTTATTGCACATTAGGATTATAAAAAAACTTGTACCTCCATTTTTTGAACTCATGATTATTATTGGCAATTATAGTAAAAGCAGGGGCTGTATACTGAGCATTTGTGGTAAGAGCTTTACCTATATAGTTTGTCAATTAATCTTCGTAACAACTTTCTAAGTTAGGAATTATTTCCTCTATTTTAAAAACAAGGAAACTGAGGCTCAGAGCAAGTATGTGACTCAGAATTCTCCAAGCAGCAAGAAGGAGGGAGCACCAGGGTTTGATCCCAATTTCCTGACTCCGAGGGTCATTCTGACACGTAATCACTTTGGGAAGGAGGGATCATCAGCATCCCCACCAACACTGTCACACTGTCATCATCAATATACATCCGCCTTTCCTACAGAGAGGTAAAGCAACTTCTTCAGGGCTACACAGCATGGAAGAGTTTGGAAGAAGAGGCTTCTGCAGCAAGATAAAGGGAAGAGACCGTCATGGGGATTCATGGAATGGATGTCTCTCTAAATGTCTCTTACGTCCTAGTGGCCATTCTATCTGTCACCTTCAAAAGCGAGTGGAAAGAGTAATGGAAGCACATTAGAGAGACAGGGGCCATTCACTCAGACAAGACACCAGCTAGGTGGCCTTGACCTTGACGTCCCCTCTCTGGGCTCGGTGTCCTTGATTACATAACTAGCTAGAATAGAATATCTCTCAAGTCACTTCCAGATGCAACATGTTATGCTCTTAGTTTGTGAATTCTTTGTGCTAGAAGAGGCCATATATGGAAACCTAACATAGTGTTACTTTCTCAAAACGACCTGGAATGTGCCTGTTAGGACTAATACACCCATGTTGTCACAAAGCCACCTCTTGATAAAAGGAGGAGCCCTGGGCTGAGGATGCCCACATTTAGTGTTTTTTCAGAAATACTTCGCCACTCCCAGAGCCAACATGTACAAATAGCGCTTGCTGTACTCCCTCCACTTCCCGTGTGTCACTTGGCAAGGCTTCCCTGCGTCTGAAGAGGTCTATGCAAAGTCACCAAGGTCTGCAACTCCAGCTAGAACACCGTAATTTTTCAGCAGCTGACTCTGTTGTCAGAAACCTTGCTCCCAGGTGCACAGTGAACACAGAGGGTCCTTCTCTAATGGGAGTCACTTGAGTGCTTCCATTCAAAGATGCCAGGTTCTGGCCTGTGAGGCTGTGCATGGGGTCAGCTAGAATGCTCGGAATGTCCCACCTCCACCCAGATACACACTGGCCACATGCGTCTGGGGCTCCTGAGTTTTCTCTCCTGCCTGTGGCTCACCCAGGGCATGGGTGCCTTCTGCAGTTGAGTTTATAGTTGATCCATGTTGGTGAGGTCTACCATTAGCCTGGTCTTGAGGGGACATGCACCTTCACGCCTGAGCTGACCCCGGGGTGGGTAGGTGGGTGTATGTGGAGTAGGGGGCTTTTGGTGTCCAGAGGCAGTGGGCATCACATTAATTCCATTTGAATATGTTTTCCCTTGATTCAGAATGAACTGAGAGAAGCAAAAAATACTCATCAAAATGGAATGCAAATATCCAGGGCTCCTTTCTCTCGGAAAATGCCCTATTTTCCCCCCTCCATGGTACTAATGTTTTAGAAATAGAAGGCACCTCTGGAGAGACAGGATAATACCAAATTTTCAAATCTGTAGAAAATGAGTACAGGGGTAGGCGGCACTATTAGTGCTACTAAAAATAAGCTTTGGGAAGCTACAATAAATGGAAAAACCAGAAGAGTCATTCCTTTTTTAAACTGTACTGAAAATCCTGTATGTTCGGGAGCCATTTTCTCCAGAGATTCCAACAATAATACTCTGAATTCAATATCCATTTCTACAGCGGTCTCTCTCCCAGTTTGTCCCCCTCCCTTCACCACTGCCCCAGTAATGCCCCTAAATATTCAGCTTATTACCCCAACAGAAAGTATGGTTCTGCCAAATGAACGCTGTGCCAGATGCCAAGAACTGGGGTGACAATGCCCTGCATACTGCTCGGTGTACTGAAGACGGGGATTCTTTCACTTTATCTGTATTTCATTTTATTGATTAATTTTTTTACAGAGAGTTCTAAAGTTACTGTAGACAGACAAACAACCCAGGGATTGTTGGAAGAATAGGGATGTCCCCTCAGACTTGGGGATTCTATCACCCATGCAGCCTGGTACGCTGCCCAGTTCATTTCTCCCTCAGTGGACAAGACTCTTTGTCATTATTACCACCAGAGGGAGACACCCAGGGGTCTGCTTACGCCACCCATCTCCAGGCAAGTGGAAGCATGTCCTGAAAAGTCACCCGAACCCTGGACAGCTCCATCTGACTAGAGAAATGGTGGCAAAGGAATTCTTGCTGTGGTGCCAGTGGAGAACATAACAGAGTTACCCCTCTCCGCCCTAATACTCAGACTGCAAGGACACTGGCTGCCAAGATGCGACCTGCTTGGAGTTCCATTGCAGATACTCTGCTGGATGTCTCCACCAGCCTCAGCCACAGACTCCCAGCTGAGCTGAGCTGATCTGAGGATTCAGGAAATTTGGGGGATTTTAACAGAAAAACAAAGCCTGGCTCCCCATGTGTCAAAGCTCTGGAGACTGTTTCCCTAGAACCTAGGTGGGCTAACGGGAAAAGTCAAAGTTAGCGGTAAACCCAAGACCAAAACTTAGTCCTGCCTTTCCATCTTCTCTCAAACATAGCCTTTATCAAACTACTGAACCCTCACACATGTAAATAAATGCAGAAAGATGTACTCTGAAAAAAAAATCTGTAGGAAAGAGAGTCACAAGTTATTTACAAAGGGGGCATTTGTTAAGGTACCCAATCTACTTCCCTGATTTTATAGGCACAGCATTTGTTAAAGTAGCCAAACTACTTCTCTCATTTTACAGGCAGAGAAGCAGAGAAACAGAGAAACAGAGGTTGAAGGTTCTGAACAGGATCCCCACTCAGCATATGTCACATCTGGGGACAGAATCCTTGCATGAGCTTTTGCCTTCTAACTCAGCATTCTGACTGCCACATAGGGCCCTGTTGTTCCAAAGAGCCTCTGGAAAGAGAGTGGCCTTAAGTGTGACAGGAGTGAAAGGCCAAAATTGCTAATGCCTCCCTATTTTTCACACGGTGATCTGGAATGTATTGTTATGTTTTTCCCCTCTTTATTTTAGTCTGGGCATTTTTGCCTCTGAAAAGCAGCTAACCCTTTACCAGGGAGGTGATGCAGAAATCTACCCATCAAGTAAGTCTGAAAGCCCTTTGCTTCCTGCAGAAAAATCTATATGTGCCCTTCAGCCTCATAATTGAGTTGCAAAGGGGAAAACTAAAATTGTTTCCTAGCTGTGTGGAGCCATTCTCCCCCACATGCCAATAAAAAGCAAGTGGTGTTTTTGTCCATAGGATGTCCAGGTTCAGAGTCAGATCCATGAGGCTAAACAAGGGCTAGGTTATTACCAACAAATGATTACACTCCAGGTTGTATTGAACAGAGTGAGATATTTGAACTCTTGAGACTAATTGGAAGGGTTCTGAAATGTCAATGTTGACATCCCCTGTCTGGATTCCCTAAACCGCAGTGGAAACTAACCCTGAATCTTAAAAATACTGGCTTCCAAAAAGCCCTATTTTTATCAGGAGATGTGAATATTAATTCCAGGCTAGTCACTGAGCCACTAGTGCCTTTCTTTGCCATCAAATAGTAAGTCATCTGCAATATCTTTTTTCAGAAAATTATTTGGAAAATCAAGTAAATAGCGTAGAGCATTTTAACATGGAAATACTATTCTTATTCAATCATAATTATTCTCTGCAATATGTGGAAGCAGGTGAACACCATCTACCTCAAAACAACCTTGTGAAGTTGGGGTCCCATTTTCAGTATGAGAGGACTGAGACTTAGAGAGTTTAGGTGGCTCATCAAAATTCACAAAGAACTTAAAGAGCAACAGACAAGGTACAAACCCAGATTGGCTACTTCCATCTCATTTTCTCTATGGAGTCACATGGTTTATCTCCTGATACTTGCAAAATGTTTTTAAAGGTTAAAAGAGTGATACTGTAATAACTAATTAAATTCATCCCCACACTGTCAGTCATGTCAGTATTTAGGAGTTCACGCTTCTCTCCATGGACATAAATCATCTTTATGCGTCTGTTTTTTTTTCTTTTTTCTTTTTGAGATGGAGTTTTGCTCTTCTTGCCCAGGCTGGAGTGCCGTGGCGCAATCTCAGCTCACTGCAACCTCTGCCTCCCAGGTTCAAGTGATTCTCCTGCCTCGGGCTCCCGAGTAGCTGGGATTACAGGCACCCACCACCATGCCCAGCTAATTTTGTGTGTGTGTATTTTTAGTAAAGTCGAAGTTTCACCTTATTGGCCAGGCTGGTCTTGAACTCCTCACCTCAGGCGATCCACCCAAAGCGGCCTCCTAAAGTGCTGGGATTGCAGGCATTAGCCACCATGACCCATCCGTTAAATGATTTGAGGGAAGGTCACAGAGGTGAAGAAAGAGCACAACAAGCATATTAGAAACCCCTCAGTTTGTCCATTATTTTGCTTAAGACAATGCCTGTTAAATCCCCTGGACCAGGCCAGGAGCAGCGGCTCAGGCCTGTAATCCCAGTACTTTGGGAGACTCACCCAGGAGGATTGTGTGATGCCAGGAGTTTGAGACCAGTCTGGGCAACATGGCAAAACCCTGTCGCTAAAAAAAAAGAAAAACATAGCCAAATGTGGTGGGGTGCACCTGTCATTCTAGCTACTTGGGAGGCTGAGATGACAGGCTCGCTGGAGCCCAGGAGTTCAAGGCTATGGTGAGCTATGATCGCACTGCTGTATGTACTCCATCCAGCTGGGATTATGCTGGGCAATAGAGGGAGACCATGTCTCAAAAAACAAAACAAAAACATCACTACCTCTTGGTGCTAGACAAACAGTGTCTGGGGAATCCATTAATAGGTGTGATTTAAAAAATTTTTAGAACTGCTTTATTGAGGCATAGTGTATATACCACAATATCCACACATTATAGGTATGTAATTTTATGATATTTAATGATTTTTAGTAAATTTATATAGTAAAACCATTATCACAATGTAGTTTTAAAAACAAGTTCAACTTGAGAAAAATAATACTTTGAAAAAGTAACATTGCTTGCCCAGCATAGCACTATAGGGTTTATGCTTACTGATAATCTGCCTAAATTAGGCTCCACAAAACACTGGGTTAGGGCAGCCATGCTCTGGAGGACTTCCTCTTTCCCTGGCTTCTGAGTGATTATGTGCTGGGATTTAGCAGTGAGCTCAGAGCCTATCACCCCGTGCTCAATCTCAGGGAGGGGCCCTTGACCTTGGTGTGAACATGGAAATTCCTGCCACATCCACAGCCTCCATGCTCTCTACCTGGAAAGTTACAGACAGCTCCCAGTTACCCCTCTGGTTTCTAGAGCCAGTAGAGCAAGCCTGTGATCAGCCCCTCCACCCCAGCCTCCTACAGCCACCTCTCCTAGGAAAGCCTGGAGGATATTGGCCAACGTCTGGGCATTCCATTTTGTTGCCAAGTCCCCTTATTGTTTTTGCATTTCTAAGAGACCTTCAGTACAACTTCCCCTGTGACTGCCACGTGACAGGCTGTGCTGTCCTTTATCTCAGGACACCAAATGACTTACTTCATTCCAGGTCTTTCTGTTTCACTGTGAGTCAGGTGGAAAACAGAAAGGCGGCCCTATTTTAAGGCAAATGTTAAAACAAAGACACTGCTGTGCTTTGCTAGCATTTGTTAGGAGCAGACACAGTTAAAGAATGGCTAGGGGCAAATATTTGGATGAGTACAGAATCTGCTTAAATACTATGGATTGACTGTATAGGATGTCAAAGTAACAGTTGTAGAGTTAGACTCATTAAGGTGGGTCTCAACGAAAAATATTTATGCCTTTACATGCATGCTGTTTTGTCTTTTATCTTTCCTCTTCCTTCCTTCTCGTAGTTCCCCAAACCCAAAATATTGACCAGTCCTTTGCCATGTCACTGCTTCCTATGGAACTCAGGCAGGTGGATTAGGTGATTCTGTTCATTTCTGTCTCCCTTTCACATTGTGAGTTTTGTAGCAAAGGGACTACGTCTATTTGTCTCTGTAACCGTAGCGTATAACACAGTGTCTGGCAATAGTTGATCTGCACTCCATTGACTGGGAAGTGGCTGGGAAAACAAAGAGGGGCACACATTCAGAGCAAATATTTCCTGCTTCAGCTGTGCTAATTTGCTGTATTTTACATGGACAGGGAATGATGTGTGATCATTTGTTGAATTAAGAAATTGTTTTGGGCTCAAGAAGCACCAAATGTAAACTTCAATGTCAGATAGCGAGAGAAAGGGCAGGAGGTTTTGAGGAAGGGGCTTTCCCAAAGTGCTTGCCCATGGGGAGGTAAGGGGAGTGCAGGTTCCTAGCTGCAGAGAATAAATTCACTAAGTCCACCGCCATGCTTTATGAGAACCAGGCAGCCACTCCTCCTTACATACATCTCCAGCCAGATCTAAAGGCATGGCAAGAAATACAAGGGTGAGCTTTCAATTTGTGGTTTATGGAATTGCCTTCACAATTTGAATTTTATCTACCATGTTCACTGTTCTGTCTCCAAGACTTAGCACAGTACCTGGCACACAGAAAGCAGTATTTGTGATGCAAATGAATATTTCATAGTCCAGCTGGCTTCTTTCCCATGTTTTTTTTTTGTTTGTTTTTTTTTTGATTCTACACTAAAACTGCAGTGTCCTGGAATAAATTTTCTATTGAACATCTCACTTGACAGGGAAATAATCTGTGAATGTGATTATGTGATTAATAAATGGATAGGAAATCCATGGAAACCAAGGCTTGGGAGTTCTACCATTTAGAAAACAAAAGCAGTGAAGGCTAAAAATCTCAGACATTATAAAGTGATCGTGTGCCTTCTGGGTGACCTCAGAAATACCAGAGGACTGGGGGCCAGTGAGCCATCCACAAAGAAGCTTTGGTGAAGGGGAGAGCACTAACATTTCTTGGACACTTGCTCTGAATCGGGTATCCGGCCAAATGCTTCCACCTCTCATTCTGGTGCTCACAACAAACCCCACCAGATGGCTATGGTGATCATGACATTCCAAATGAGGAGGGGAGATCGGAGAGACTATCTGTCACACCCAAGTTTGCCCAGCTAGAAAGGAGCCACACCAGAACTTGGACACTAGCCTATCTAATTCTAAAACCTCAGCTATTTCCAGCCCACTGTGTTCCTCTGGATTTTGATTCCCAGCAGGTCAGAGACAAGGCTCAGGGGAGTTATCTCTGTAGCCTCCTCTCCCCAGTATGGGCCAAAAGAAGCATCAAAACATGCTTTCTGAGCTGTATTTCAGATCACAAGCACTGGGATTTCTTTCCCCAGTAAGAGGTCTGACTGAATCCTGGCCACTGCCTCCACAGGCACACACCTACAGAGTACTGGCTCTAGAGGAAGTTCTCAGGCAGCACTAATTCCACTGCTGGGGCACTGGTCCCAGTGTAAAGGAGAGGCTCATTCTTAGGCACATCACTTTTCCTCCCTGGACCTCAATTCCTCATCTACATTGAAAAGATATGCTACATTGTTTCTCGGCATTGTCAAAGTTTCCATGACGGTACAAATACTCTATTTCTGCACTGTCTAGTACATTCACCACTAGCCACATGTGCCTACTGACTACGTGAAATGGGCAATGACTTAAGAGCTGAATTTTTAATTTTATATCATTTAAATTAATTTAGATTTACATTGAAATAGCCACATGTGGCTATTGGCTCCATTACTGGGCAGTGAAACAAGGAAGCTTCAGCTTTAAGAAGTGGAAAAGGAAGCCACGTAAGATCAGAATTCTAGCTCACTAGAATATGGGTTCAAATCTCACTCTTCCACTCACAGGCTATGAGGCCAAGCCCAACATATTTAAACTCTTCAAGTCTCAGTTTCTTTTTCTATAAAATGGAGATAAGAGTGGCTTCCACATGAATTTGGTGGGAAAATTATACGAGATAAAGCACTTAGTGCATTGCCCATCGCATAATAAGGGCTCCTCCAGGAAGGCTATTAGAAAAATTTCATGAAACAGCACAGACCTGGGGGGTGTTTCTTTACCTGATTAATCCATTATTTCATTCACCAATATGTCACATCTAAAACTGAAGGGAAAAAAAAAAAGGTTTAAAATCCACTGGGTGGGGCACTGGAGGGGGAGGCAAGGAGTGATGGAGGCAAGGCAGTTCTGCCGACTCTACACTTTTCCCAGGGCTGTTCCTGTTTGTGTCGTTTGACTGACTGGGTCAAATTACACAAGATCTAGCTAGATATTCAGATTCCCTCCAATGGATCTGTGTTGTGTAATCTGCCCAGCCTTGTAAAGGAACAGATCTGATTGGCCGGGGACTGTACGGGAGGTGTCTTCGCTGAGATTCACAATTCACTGGAAATAAGGGAGGAGACTTTGGAATTCTATGACAAATGTGCAGACAGTCTAAAACATTAGGACAACATTTTCTATGCTATTTAACTGGTATTTCCGAGCTGGAACAATTAAACAGAGATCTACCCACTAGACCAAAAGAGAAAGCAGTCGACAAGGAAGTCAGTCCCTAGCTCCCTTTGCCCCCAAATATGCCAATTCTGAATATTTTGCATCAGCTTCCTCTTAATAAATAGCTTCCTACCCATCCATCCCTTGAAAGTATCATTAGAATTGCCTGGATATATATATTATTCAACTCCAATGCCCAGGCCACATTACATTCACTTAAATCAGAAAAGGTGATAGGTGAGTGTGGCACCCAGGCATCGGTATTTTTTAAAGCCCCCTCACTCCAGGTGATTCTGACGGACAGCTAGGTTTGAGGCCAAGTGTTCCAGATCTGGGCAGAAACTCAGGAGTTAACTGCGTGGTGAGCTCTGATCTGTATCACACAGTCAAGGCCTCATCAGAGCATGCTGATGTTTTGGTTAGCATGCATTGCTTATTGCAGCCAGAATATTTCTCAACCAACATCTTTCTTAATAAAGTCTAATTTGGGCCAGTTCTACACTGTTAGTGTTGACAGGGAAATTCCCCATCGCACTAGCGATGGGAGGGGGTGGTACTTTAAAATCAAGCCTTGAAGAAGTATCCTGCTTCCAGAGCCCAAAACCCTCAACAGAGGAGCTGGTTCAACAACTTCTGCATACTGCCACCTGGTGGGGCCTGGACTCAACTTCACCACAGCTCTTCATCCTTGGGCACCTACCCGCCTCCCCAAACAGATGTAATTTAGGAAAATGTTATGCATTTTCAATCCAATTGACTGGTGCTTTCCACACTGATCAGACTTCCTTCTCCTTTTTCCTCCCATCTGGTTAATATAATTATTGTTTTTATGTGGCAAAGCCATTTTATGTAATAGCTTTGTTTGTTACTATGGTTACAAGTTTAGTAGCACTTTGGAATATAAATCCACCATCCCTGAAAGTAGCTATTTGTCAAGGTGCAGCCCTTAGGTGCATCAAAAAGCAGAGTAACGGTGTTTGATTCCTGTTGCAAGGAAAGTGGCCTTTCTTGGTCTTACTGTATTTGAAAGTTCTAGAAGCCTAGCCTAGACACTCCTGGGAAATCGCTGGGTGCTGTCCCACTTTCTCCCTCAGGAATTTCCCTGACTGATGAGGCACCTACAAGCAGCCCTATCGGGAGAAAGTGGGAAACGTCGGCCGAGGGGCAGCTGTGTTTGCTGGGCCAGAACCTTCTCATTGCATAACTGGTGCTTTCCCTCGTGGGTTTACTCTTGGCTGATTTATTTACCAGTTAAAGGCAAGGGCTGAGAATATAATCTCTCAGGAGTTAAGTTTCTCTGAGTGTAATCCCTTCCTCTCACGCATGTGAAGCATTGGCCTTTATTTCCTGATGGAAGTGGAGTTATAATCTCTGTTTGGAAAGTGGTAAGAGTTCAGTGCTGGGTTCAATCTGCCACCTTCAAGTGACAAAGTGTGACAGTGTCTCTGCTATAGTGCTTCACACCCAACTGAATCAGACCCAGCCCTTTGAGCAGAAAAGTGGGATGGCCTGTGAAGTTGGGCTTTCTTCCCATTCTCAGCCACTTAACACCGAACCTCGGAGGGTTTATAGAATGCGTCCATGTATGTAACCTCATCTAATCCTCGTGACGACGGGAGGTAAGCATTGCCATCAGGCTGGCATCGCTCCCATTTTACAGAGGAGGAATTTGAGGCTCAGAAGGATTAAGCACCAACCCAAAGTCATACAACTGGTGCATGGGACTTACATCTTTGGAAAGTCCTGGTTGCTAACTTAACAGAGCTTCACTTTCCAGATTCAACGAATGAAGAGAAAAGAAAGAGCAGGCAATATCAATGCCTTCACTAAAGCCTAAATTAAACCGAAGTGAACAAACATCAACCATCTTCTTCCCTTTCAGGAGAAAGTTATTGGTTTGGTAACCCATTGGTGAATTTCCAGTGGCTGCTAACTAACCATGTCATTCACATTTATTATCACAGAGCAGGTATGTATTTATTCACACCACTCACACGGCAAGATAATTTGCAGTTATATAATTTCATGGTAAATACGATTGGAATTGCCATGAAGAAACTGGGCACTTTGGAGATGCATGATTACCAACAACTAGCTGCCTTGGAATTACCCATTAATGACATGATTAGTTGTGGCCTTGTAAGAAAATGTTATTATGAAAGAGACTTTATCTTTTCATTCCCAATTGATAGAAAAGCAGGAACCCTGGAGATATCAGAAATATATATTTTTTCTTTTTCTGGCAGGTGAAGAATGTCGTTGTGCAGGTTTGTCCTGTTTCTGGGCATGTCTGGGGTGCCTTGGTGACAGGGAGGGAGCAGAAAGAGCTGTGTGAGCTTGAGCAAAGGGTGCAGGCCCTGAGTTGTACCAGGAGAGTCTTCAGATCTGTTGAGCCACGATATAACCAGGAATTACTAACTTGGTAGGCAGGGAGCGAGGAAGCTCAGACAGCCTGTGCTTGGGCTAAGGGGTACAAAACCCAGGAGGCTGAATAACTGCCTGTCCTCTGCTGTGCGGGGACCAAGAGAATATAAGGAAGGCGGAAGCAGAGGAGATGGTAGGTCCCATCTACTTATGATGCTATGAACAGACATGCGGCTTATATAACATACGCTAGGCATGTACCATCCTGTCCCCAAATACAAAACTGGTCTTCAGGCTGTATTTCTTGGCAACAGTGGCCTCCTTTGCTTTTCCTCCACATCCCCTTGAGTTCACTGTCCTCTGAGGTTGCTGTTGCTGTTGAATATCATTGGCTGTCACTAGGCATGGGGAGGAGAAACCCACACAAAGGGGTGCCTGGCGTATGGAGAATAAGAGTCTCTTTAGCTCTTAGAACTGCAGGAGACCCCTCTTTTAACAGAGGAGAAGCCCCAGGCCTAGAAGGTGTAAAGGTATGTTCCAATGCTACACAGTAGATAAATGGCAGAGCCAGGCCTGGAGCCCACACAGGCTACTTCCGAGTGATTTTCCATAATGAAATTCTTACATGAGGGAGGAGTTGTTGATCCTTCAACATTAAGACTAGGCTAATATCGGTAATACCTATATGGGGAGTGCCTCTGCATCCATTATAGAAGCTACTCTGGTATAGTTAAATACGTATTAAATGTATTTTTTTATCTGATTACGAAACCTATACAAAGACTCCTGTATCAAATTCCTTTCACTGGTCAAGAGCAGGCAGACATTTGTACCTCCTGTCCTACAATTCCCCCCTGCTACTAGATAATGAGAAATTTGAAGTCCACAACGATTGCCTTTTCCTCTGGCTGCTAGGAAGCTGAGAATCCATCTTTTCCTTAGGCAGGAGTTTTTCATTATGGTTTTCTTTTCCTCTCTTTTGCTTGACATCTGCTTTTGCTTTCTATAATTGTTTTGATCTTTCTGAACGTGTGTTTTTAGTATAAAATATCTAGATGCAGGTAGGGCTGTCAACCAATCAATAAAAAATAAACAAGTAATAATCTTCATGCTTGGTGTTCAACCATGCAGGAAATAAAATCTTACAGAATGTACGGAAGAGACAGGAAGGATCACACACTCTCCTGTGCTATCTACATATGAAGGAGAAGGGGAAGAAGGCTCAGTTTTAGTGGAAAGGAATAGGAAACAGACAGAGGCCTCTTCCTTTATCAGCTCTACCACAGCCCCAGCAGCACTATCTCACTCCACTGACCAAGCATCCAAAGGACTTGAAGGCAGAAAAGAAAGGGCTCTCGAGACCTAGGAAATATCTGTGCCTCCATCCATATATCTATCTATGTATCTAAGTACCTATGTTTCTAACTATGAATCAATCGCTTTATCTTCCACCTCCATCATCTAAGTTAAAATTTCTCTAATATTTCTCTAAGCTAATCTCATCTTTGTCTTAAAGAAGCAGTGACTCAGAATTAAGTGATATTTTCAATGTCAAAGAATAAGTAGCTATGGCATCTGAACCTATGCACATTTGTATCTGAAGCCCACATTTTTTTTCTACCATATCACCCACATTTTCAGACAATCGTTATCACCTGGAACTGTCAATAGGCAACCAATTTCAGGTCTCATCAAGTTTTACTAGTACCGAAACTGGGTGCCTAGGAAGAGGTTGAGCACTACAGATAGGACAGATGTGGATAGCCGCTTAACCCAGGGGAGAAGCCTGTACCGTGGGGTTCATAGTTAACAGTGAGCTATTACAATCAATATTTTTCATCATCAGTGATGAAACTGTGATGAGACCATTGCTGTAATATTGACAAATCATCAGGTACACCAAATGTCAAGATGAATTTTATTGAAATTTTCATAACATTTTTCCTTTTGCTGATGGTTTAAACAAGTATGTTCATGTTTCTCTCTGTTAGATGATTTTTGGTGTCCTGAAATGACATGCTATTGTGTAAAACTACAGATGCAGGACACTTCGGTGTAGTTCTTTTCTTGCATTAAACTTGCTGCCAGGAAGATTTATGAAGCCCTGAAGGTCTAGATTGGGCCTTGGGGCTCATCATCAACCCTGGACCAGAATATCAAGGCCCAAACTGCAATCTTGGTTCTACCTCATAGCCTTTCAGGACCCTGTGTTATTCTCCAGCCTTATAGAACTAATCACATAAAGTAGTTAATTTCTTGACCTATTTGTAGAGAGAAATGGGTGATAGAAAGAAAACAGGACCTCCTGGTTTACATATGCCTACCCCATGCCCCCTGCAATTCCACTCCTAGGAAACATCCAACAGAAATCCATACTTATATCCACCTGAGGACATATATAAGAATATTCACAGAGCCATTATTCATAAAAACCCCAAAGGGGAAATACCACTAATTGCACCCATAACAGAATGGATCAGTCATGGCATATTTCTACTGTGAAATACTACATAGCAATGAAAAGGAAAGACCCATTACAGGCATCAACATGGACAGATTTTACACACATAACGTTAGGCAGAAGAAGCCATCCATAAGAGTACACATCACACGTTTCCATTGAAATAAAGTTCAAAATATATGCAAAACTCACTGATGGTGCTAGACGTCAAGACAGTGGTTCCCTCTGAGGAGAAGTGGGGACTGGCAAGGTCATGGGGTGGTTTTGGAGATCCTGATAGTATTCCATTTTTTTATGTGAATATAGGTTATTTGATATGTTCACTTACAAATTCACTGAGCTGCACAAATATAATTTGTGCACATTTCTTTGTATGTGTTGTGTTCCAATACAATTAAAGCAGAAAGCAGGGTTCAACTCCCATCTCTGCCACTCACCATGTGGCTTTTGGAATTCACTTTACCTCTACACTACATCTTCCTCATCTGAAAAGCTAGCAGAATACAATTCACTAACAGGGCTGTTTTGAGGATCTAATAAGAAGTTACATATAAAACACCTAGCACTGAACCTCACACATGGTAGGTGCTCAATATATGGTCATTCATTATTAAAATTTTAAAAATTTGATGGACAATATTGAATACACACAAAACTAAAGAGAACAGTATAACAGACCCCCATGGACCCCACCACTAAGCTTCAAGAATTATCAACCTGTGGCCAATTTTGTTTTATCTGTATCTGTCTCCCCAACCATTAAAAAATGTATGCATAGTCTACAGATACCTGCTTTTCTTTCATATACACATCAGTTTGCATCTCTAAGAAATAACTCTTCTAAAAAACATAATAAAAAAGATCAGTGATTGCTGGGAGGGATGAATAGGTGGAGCACAGAGGATTCTGAGGGCAGGGAAACTGTTCTGCATACTACTACCATGGTAGATACACGTATTTATACATTTGCCCAAACGTGTAGAAGGCACAACACCAAGAGTGAGCCCTAATGTAAACTACGGACTTGGGTGATAATGATGTAGGTTCAGCGATTATAACACATGTGCCACTCTGGTGGGGGATGTTGATGGAGAGTGGGGGGAACGGGTAAATGGAAGCTGTTTGTACTTTCTGTTCAGTCTTTCTGTAAACCCAAAACTGCTCTAAAAATAAAGTCTATTTAAGAAAATACTCACAACTATGATCATTAAAGACTACTACTACTGCCCTACTTCTTATCCAGTTTTCCCGACTCATAAATATATTTTTACAACTGTTTTGTTCAAATCAAGATCCAAACAGGGTATACTTGTTTCACTTTTTCATAATTAATTCAATGTCTTAACAAATCACAAAGGCAATAGATAGAAAAGCTGTTTATGACTTTGGCCACCGATCACAGAATACTTTGTGGGTAGGGAAAAAAGGGTATTGTCATAAAGCCTCCTAAAAACATCCAGTTTCTGCCTATAGCACTCTTCTGAATTCTTTAGAACCATGGATGGCTGCTGTCTGTGTCAAAACTAGATCTAATACCATAAAGGAAAGACCCTTTAACACAAGATTGTGAATATAAATGGCAGAGAAGATACTATTATCACACATATATGCAGAAGAAATTCTGTAAGGGGTATTTCCAGGAAGACAGACAAGGTGTGCTATGTGGTGTCATTGTTTGTATGAAACAAGAGTTTTAAGATTCTCAAATAAACATACTGCCCAAATTAGGTAAAAGTAAAGCAGACAGGACCCACTTTCTGCACTTTGTATCATTTCTGTCTGCTCTTTCAGCATGGCCCAAAGAAGCTGTCGTTTTCATCTTGCACACTGGATGCTGTCCTCTGAAGCCTGAACAAAGGCAGGCTCACATGCCTAAGCAGTATTTTACCTTGTGCGGATTCCTTAAAAAAACAGATTGTCTCCTGGATTACATGCATCTAAAAGTTCTTACTGTGTTTTATTAAACAACCAGCTAATGTTTCTGCTTCCTCTAAGGAAATCATGAGTCCCCTGCTCCGGAACAAAGGGCCTTCATTTTATTCATCTGTCTATTCCACATCCCAGCACAGCACTTGGCACATAGTGGGCCCTCAAACAAATGTATGTGGGCTAAATGAACAGACGTGAGTAAACGAGGCTGTGGGGAAAGCACTGGACAGGGAGCTGGAGGCCTGTGGCCCCAAACATTCCAAATGACTTGAGACAAGGCACCAACTTCCCTGAGCTTCCGATGATTTCTAGGGTCTCTCCCAACTCTTTTAAAAAAGCACACAATCCTATAATGTGTTTACTTACTGCTTTGCTGTGTTGATCCACCTAGTGACTTATATCTAAAGACTAACTGCTAAGCAAACTACTTATACCCTTCCAAACGTGCCACAGCAACAAAACTCTGTTTGTCCAGTTGCCCTATACCTCCTGTGTCAACGGTGTTCACACTACAGATCACAGTGGCAACAAGCCCACCCAGAAAAGCCAGAAAAAAACCCTCCCCTTTAACTCACCATAGGGCTTGCCATGTGCTGGATGTGGTTCCGCTAAGTCGTGCTAGAAGCTAAAGTGGGCAAGGACTCAGAAGCCTTCTCTTTCCCCCTCAGACCATGTCTGCCCCTGCCGTGGGCAGAGCTATGATGAATGACCATGATCATGTGTGAGCACGGGGCAATGTATTTCAAGGAGTGAACACTGGCAGAGTGGGTACAAGGAGGGCCAGCCTACTGAAAACTTCCCAAGTGGGTGAAACTTGGCACTTGCTCTCCTCTCTCCTGCCCTCCATCCCATACCCTCCAAGTAGTATTCCATTCTAGAAAAGAACTCTGACTTTTAGCTTGTTGACAACTTGTCTCCTGAAGGTGTTAGCTAGAGACTTTTCTGAGGCTGAAGATGTGACCAATATAGGCGCTGAGAGAATGGAAGGAACTGGTTGAGTTATATACATTCAGTACTTTTTCACTCATTTAAAATTAAGCACGCAACTGAGAGGAGTTCTCATCTACTTTTAAGAAATTTTCTTATTGTACCACTGCCTCTAATAGTCTAAAAATATAAAAACACTGATTTCAACAAAGAAGGAAACTAAAGTTACACATACTATAGTCCTTTAAAATTTTAGAGCCTTCTAGATCTTTTCATATAAGTTAATATATGTCTTATGTGCCCATAATCATACTTCTACTCATCTGATTTAATGGAATTCTATTTTATCTGTAAAGGAAGAGAAATTCTGGTCCTTGGATAAGTTACTAGCCCCTTCTATCCTCAGATTTCTCATTAATCAGTAAAGGACTAATACACAGGAAAATCAAGTCATGAAGCACTAAAACACAGGGTCGTGCATGGGAGCAGCCAGGCTGTGTGGTGGAAATACTGTGAACTCTAAAAACCATAGAGATATGAGGAGTGATTATGGATAGGACACATTACCATTTTTTAAGGATTTAAAGGTAATCTGGCAGGGCACAGTGGCTCATGCCTATAATCCCAGCACTTTGGGAAGCTGAGGTGGGCGGATCACTTGAGGTTAGGAGCTCGAGACCAGCCTGGCCAGCATGCTGAAACCCTGTCTCTACTGAAAATTTAAAAAATTATTTGGGTGTGGTGGCGCACCCCTGTAGTCCCAGCTACTTGGGAGGCTGAAGCAGGAGAATCTCATGAACTCAGAAGGTGGAGGTTGCAGTGAGCTGAGATCGGACCACTGCACTCCAGCCTGGGTGACAGAGCAAGCCTCTGTCTGAAAAATAAATAAATAAAATAAAAGTATCCTAACAACTGAGGAAGTGCCTCCCTATCACATCCTGACTAAGTGGACGCTCACTGCAGCCACAGGTGTAGACTGCTCTCTCAATGGAATTTTTTGAAAGTTGTCAGTTTCTCGGTGTTGGAACCTCTCCCAGCTCAGAGGTGTCACCTTCAGGCTATCTATCTTCTCTAAATGGGACTGACTTCGTAAAGAACATTTGAAATGTTCCCATATTCAAACTGAAAGGAGACAGGCTGGACCAGTAAGACCAGCCAAGAGACGCTGAGTTACACACATTGTTTGGGGCCACAGAGCCCTGCTCTGTTTCTCCTCCACCTGTCCAATCCCACAGTACTAACAATGCGTTGTCTGCAGCCCCAGTTGTAAAGACTCGGCCCCTGTGGACCGGCTGTCCTCAGAGGGGGGTCAGGGAATCCCCAGAAGGGCTGTCACAGAGCTTTGGCCCAGCAGCCCCACAGCTCCCTCAGAAATGCACTGCATGCCTGATACAGTGAGTGCTCATCAGACTGGCCATCTGAGGCCGAGCACTTTGCCTTTCTGGGCTTTTATTTCCTCATCAGAATCATAAGGGTGTGGGACCCAAGGACCGTCAGAATTCCTTCTTGCTCAAATGCCACGAACCTGTAAGTTTCTGTCCATTTTTTGTGTTCTGCAGGTTCCCAGGACAGCGCCTATGATAAAATAGGTAGTTGTGGTATCTGTTGAAGGAATGGGTGATGAATATATGAGTGGAAATTCTTGCTTACCATGAATGGTAACACAATGGTCAGGGAGAATTAAACTCCAACACATCACATGGTGACCAAAAATACTGAAGCCCTGTCTGGCCTGCATGGTCTGACATGATTGTAGGCTGCCCTGAAGATGGGAAGATAGTGTAGGCTGAATCAGAACTGCTCTTGAACACCTAGGATACAAGGATGCTATATCAGGGGCCAGAAAACATTTGCATGAGGGCCTGGAGATGGTAACATCTGTGATAGGTATATATCTATGGTTTTGGAAGCATCTCCATATCTGCATTTCTGATAAGCTTGTGCATACAGCTATTGGAAAGCCAAAGGTCCTTCCACCCAGGTACATTTGGAGCAGAACACGGAAGGCAACGTATCTGATCTGGCATCAGCTGGCCCCTGGCTGTCTACAGCTTTCCATAAGCCCTTGGCAAAGTCTCACCCTCCCTGAGTACTGGACTCAGGAGTACTTGGAGACCAAGTCACTGGGGAGATCACAGAGTTTTCCAAGCCTCCATCCTGCCCAACCCCACCCTTGGGTGCACTGGCATCCCAGTGAAACAGAACATTAAATGACATTTTAAGTACAGTGGTACGTCTTCTCAGAGAGAGTATTTGGCTATAATATGCTGCAAACTTGAAAAAATGCATATACTTTGCTTCTGCAGTTTCATTTCTAGGAGATCATTTGAGAAATTCATAAATATATATGCACATTAATATCAGGAAAAAACTATTATCATTTTGAAATAAAAAAGAATTTTAATGGAAGCCTTGGAAGGGAAAAAGAGTGGAGATCGCTCTGAACCGTTGAAATGAATGTGCGCTAGTCACACACATCCTTCCCACCTCACCGACCAGATAGGAAGTGCTCAACATGTATGGACCATTTTCCTGCTAGCTGCCAAGTAACCAATACCTGAAGCAAAACGGGGATTCTACAAAGTAAGAGTCCTAAAAAAGGTCCATCCTACGTGATTTGGAATGAAGGTAAAGGATGTGTCCTACTGCCATCTGTAATGTTCACTTCCCAGGACCCATCCATATCCTTAGCAGTAAGTAGCTCATGAACATCCCCAATAACACTTCTATTTCAAATATAGTCTTTGTAGCTTCCTCTTCTTTCCAACTTCTAACTATAGGGGAACAAAAAAACCTGAAAACCGTCCAGGCATGGTGGCTCGCACCTGTAGTCCCAACACTTTGGGAGGTACTGGTGGGTGGATCACTTGAGGTCACGAGTTCGAGTCCAGCCTGCCCAAGATGGCGAAACCCCATGTCTACTAAAAATACAAAAATTAGCTGGGTGTGGCGATACACGCCTGTAATTCCAGCTACTGGGAAAGCTGAGGCACGAGAATTGCTTGCACCTGAGAGGCAGAGGTTGCAGTGAGCCAAGATCATGCCACTGTACTCCAGCCTGGGTGACAGAGTGAGACTCTGTCTCAAAACAAACACACAAGAAACAAAAAAACCCATTGAAAACCTAACCCCTGCAGAACGCAAAAGTCAGATTTTAAGGCCATTCAGTACAATGTTCTTATTTTATAGAGCAGGATACGTATTCTGGAGAAAATAATTCAAGTTGGTTATTGACAGTGTCTGGATTAGAACCAGTGTTCCAGCTCCAAGTCCTGTGTTCTCTGTACCTTTTTCACAGCCATGCCCTTGTTTGGGGCCTATGCTTTCTCTTGCTTGGGCTCCCACAATAGCCATCAAGCAAGTTTTTCCTCCCACCCTCTCCTCCATGCTAAAGTCACATTCCATGGAACCAGAGAATCTCTGTAAAACACTGAACTGCCCTGTCCATATCTTTCTCCTGAACAAATCCCTTTAAGTGTTCTTCACGGACTCCAGGACAAAAACCCAGGTTCCCCTGCATTTCACATGAGCCTTTCGAAATATATTCATGGACCACACTGGCACCCTGAAGAAACAATCTTTCACATACAACAGCTGGAAATACTTCAGGTTCCTTTATTGTCAAGTAAGTGAGAGTTTCTTCCAAGGGACTATCTTGTAACTACTTAATATAAGGACAAACTAAATCCGGAAGTGCTAATCAGCTCCTGAAATTACAACCAACATTCTAGACAGGAAGCTCATGGAAGCCCACAACAAAACCACTTGCACTCGGTATGCCTGCCTCCCCCTTGGAACCTAATACGTGGTAGGACCTCATAACCACTACTTGCCAAATAAAGAGACTAAGTAATAACAGTAAGTGGAGAGGCTAAACTAATACAATGGGCAGTGAACAGAAAAGCTATCTTTCATTTTCTTAGACCCATTAGAACTGAAAAGACTCAGTTTATCCAATCCAGTTCCCTCATTTCATAAGGCAGCTGAAGCTCAGAGAGACCAAGTGACCTCCCTGAGGTCCCACAGCATGTTCATGGGAGAGTTAGGACTGCGCCTGGAGCTTCTGATGGTTTCCGTGGTGCCATGCTGACTCTCCAGGCAAGTCTAAAGTAACGCTGGCAATAATGAACAGCGCTCTAGCCATAGGCTCCTCTGGAAGGCAGAGACAGCACACAGGCTGGGGTACGAGGTGGATGGCTACTCATCCCCAGAGAGGTTTACCTGAGCTCCCAAAGGATTTTTCTTTTCTTTTAATCTTGAATTGTTTGGTGAAGAGTGTCTTAGGCCAAGGAGCAGACACACTTGTGTGTCCCCCTCCCCCTCTTCCCTTCTTTGTTCCTTCTCTTTGAGCTGGGTCCATTGGAGGAGCATTGTATGGTGCCCCTGCTGGGTCTACAAGGCCCCTTTTCGGTTCAATTAATGAGCCATAAATAACCCAATGAAGGTGTCAACAAAGAGGGTAATTTATCATACCTTGTCAGGAGGGCGAGCCTTGTGAGGCAAGCGCTCATTCACAGTCTGGTGCAACATGTTAAGATTTATTCCTGGCCCGGTCCCTCCTCCTCCAGCCCTCCCTCCCCCTTCACCAAAATTTATCTTCCACAGGAATCCTCACAGGTGTGCTGCTTTGACAAATAAGCTATGAAGTCTGGTATTCATCACCGGCTGGTCTTTGTTGGGATGAAGGCAGTGGGAAATAAATTTATTTTAGAGGGAAGGTACTTGTGATTCAAACACACTCAAGGGGAACAACGAGGTTATTTCCATCCTCCTGGTTCTGCAAAAGGAGAGAAGGAGATAATGCTGGGACAGCCTCTTTCTTCAGTTTTTACTACTTGATGAAGAACAGCCAGGACTTTACTGAGATGACACCCTTAGCTGCCAGTCTGGAGGCTCCAGTCACATTCTCTGGAAAATGTTGGGTTGGGAAATCTTACAGTGGGGTAGAAAGTGCTACCAGACATCTGAAATGCCCAGAATTGCTGTACCAGGAGGTTTTCCCGTTTTGCTTCTCAACTTCTGGCTTCCCTTAAAGCATTGAGACTGAACTGCGAGTTTGCATAATAGCCATCTGGGAGTGCTTGCTAAAACACAGATTCCCAGGCCTCCCCTCCAGTCCCCGGAGATCCAACCCAGGAGGTCTAGGGAGGGCCCAGGGATGCGTGTTTTGACAAGCTCGCCTCTGCCCTTGCCTTTGGACGCATGTGGTTTACGGAGCACATTTTGGACCGACTCATGCTGCTTGAAGTCTCTAGTGCATGCCTTTGAACTTCCTGCAATGATGGAAATGTTCTCTATTTGTGTTGCTTAATACTGCGGCCTCTAGTCTCTTGTGGCTATTGGGCCCTTGAAATGTGGCCTGTGTGAGACAGGAATGAAATTTCTTAATTTAATTTATTCAAATGTATGTGGCCATGTGACTAGTGGCTACCGTTTTAGATGGTAGAGCTCTAGCCCATCATTCCGCATTCTGCAGAGTACGTACAAATGAAAAAGCTCAACATAAGATCTGATATGCCAGTCTCCTCCTACCCTCCCCTATTTTCCAGCTAAGAAATACTGCAAGCCCCAGGGGTGTGCCCTATTTAGTCATTTCTAAACAGGAAGAGGAAGGAGCATATCCTCCCACACCCATTCCCAAGGTCTATATAAGTAGAGAGACAGAAAGATCCAGTTTATTAAGTGCCTTCCACATGGGGTGGTGGGAGGCATCTTTGAGAATTAGATATGGTCTCCCAACACAGGGAGGGAAGATAAATACACAAGTGACCCAACACCAGGTGGCCCACTGTGAAGCTGTAAAGAAAACACCTACAGACGCAACGTGCCAGGAGTCCCTAGCTTCCCTAGCAGATGTGAACACTTCCCCACACCAGCCATTCCCTCACCACTTTGGAATAAATGCAACAGCCTCTTAGTTCATTGTGCCCAATTCACAGAAGGAAGTTAGACTTCTGAATTCTTTCCTTGAAGCATCCAAGGTAGATTTCCCTCTGTCTGCCCTGTTGAGATGGAACCCACCTCTATGGTTACACTTTGTATGTGGTGACTGTCATCACCTGCTCATCTGCTCACCTGTAGACTGAGAAGTCCATGAGGAGAGATTCCCAATCATTTATATCTGAGCCCAGAGCTGAGCCTAGAGCCGAGCTGAGAGACCGACCCTGGTGGGGCAAAACCAGTAAGTTCTAAAATGAAATGGCCTCACATCTGCCTACAGGAGGCCCCTTATGTCTTGCTTAAGGCTGCAAGTGAGATGGGCAAGTGGGCCTTGAAAAACAGAAAGTGGTCTGTTTTCTGAGGGTAAAAGGGCATGAGTGTTCCCTTTCTACAGTGTTGTGAGGGAGACTTACCCCTTAAACATGTATTTTAAATGGCAAGGGAGAAGGGAGGGAAGGGCACATGGCAGGAAGACTGGTCAAGGGTTTGTGAGAAAATTCCACCTGGGAAAGAGAAGGCGAGTCTGCCTACAGCCACAGATAGGCTCCAGATCCAGAAGTGGGGTCAGGTAGGCTTGCAGGAGTAGGACGCATGGGGCCACACCGGGAGGTGGGCTGGTCACTGCCCAGAGGCACAAAGCCCCTGTCCCAGAAGTGAAGGGCAGCCTACAGGCCCCCACTGATCCCCTGCCACCGACGGTCAGCCCCTCCCTGCCCAACACTCTTCCTGACTCACTCCTCTGGCTCCATGGGGAAGCAGAATCCCAACTCATAGCTGCAGGGGGAACAGCTGAAGAGAGAAGAGGCCTGGCTTCTGCTTCCAGAGCTAAGCCCTGCCAATCTCCCAGACTCCTGCAGTCTTTCAAGTCTCCGACAGTTGATTCCTCCTTTCTTCTCATGAAGTGTCCTTATTTTGCCTCTAGAAAATAGGCACTGGTATCAAGAGTTGTGTGGCTGAGGCCAAGGCTTAATGTTCCAGAGAGTCTTGCACAGGGCCAAAGCTGTCTCTCTTGGAACACAGAGTTCTACAGGAGAGCCCCTTACAGGCCACCAAGGCACTGTGAGGACCTCATAAGCAAATGCAAGTGCAAGAAGAGATGGAACATGGTCTGGCAAAAATCTCAGCCTTTTCCCCAAGATCTTCTGCCTTATCACAGTAATAGCTCAGGCTCAAAACAGCTGGCCGAGTCCTCCAGCTAAATATTCGTTCCCTCAATATGAATGCCACGTGAGGGAGCCAGGTTAAGCCACTGCCTCAACCTAGCACTGCAGCTAGACACAATGAAATGCCAGAAATTAGGTCCTGGAATTGATCGTGATACCAATTGCAATCCTGAATTCTCAAAGAAATGTCTAGAAAGATAATGAATCAAGAGATGTAATTTTTTTTTAAATGAAGATCCTACATTGGAAGGAGAGGGACAACTTCTATTTGGAGTAACAAGCAGTACCAACATCTTTTAATTCCCCTTGAAACTATGGTACCCTTTGGAGTAGAAAGAATTCAAGGTGTTTGAAATTTCCAAGATTACTAATGATGTGAAAATCTGAGGGACCTGAGAAGATAAGATTGCTTGAGAAGTAGTAACAATATAAGAAGTGAAGGTACCATGAGCAGCAGCTTTGGACCAGATTCCAAGGCAGCATCTTGTAAACTCAGCCATGAGTGGGGCTGGGTCATTTGGACCTTCCTATAGAGAAAGCATTAAAAAACATTAATTGCTTCAGATATCACAGCTGCTTACTCATAGTCACTCTTTCATAGGTGAGGAAACTGAGGTCTCCCGAAAACCAAATAACTAACACGGATGTTAAAAAGTTTCATTTGTTGATGTGTTACTACCAAGTGCCAAGTTTCTCCATGTAGTGCAAGGAAACAATTTCCGTGCAACAGCTTGAGATACGCAACCTGAGTCTGCCTAAAGCCCTGGCACTGTGAACGTGCGGCGCCTTCAGATCTTGCACGCTACCAGCCATTTGGTGGGGTGGGTAACTGGCTGGGAAACCTCCCAGGAAACCACAGCTCCTGCAAATGACTCAGTAGGTGGTTCTGACTCCTCTGAGTCAGACCAAGCCCATGGCCCAGCCCCATGCCAAGACTCCCTGGCATTACTGAGATGCTCTGAGCTTGGCTGGCATGTGATACTGAGGACCTCTGGTGTTCGTCTGCAAAGGGATGAGTGCTCTGATAAGAAACCAAGGAGTATGGACCAGAAAAGCAGCTGAGTTCTCTCGGCCGCCTGGCTCTCTCTTGCACCCTAATCCCTGAAGAGTGTTGATGGCTTTCTACATCAGGCAATCGTTCAATTAAAAGCTTACTCCTCTTCCTTACCCAGGAGTTTCTAGGTTGCCTCTCACAGTCACGAACTTGTAGACACAGAATGGCATAGTTCTAGTATTGATTCTGCTGCTACCGGGGCTGTGACCCTGAGCAAGTCTCCAACTGTGGGCCTTAAGTGTTAACTACCCCAATTTCATCATCAGCCCAATTGTCCTCTAGCGCCATGATGATCATACTAATCACCCAACCCAAATTCTCCACTGGCTCCCAATGCCTACGGAATCATGTCCAGACTTCTTAGCCTGGTATTCAAATCCCAATCTATAGCCTACATTCTCAGCAAATTGGACCATTCACTCTCCCTCAGTGGGCTGTGCCTTTCCCATCCCCTGTGCCCTTGCAGTGCCCTTTTCTTGAGATGCCCTCTCCTTGCCTCTGGAAATGTTCCCTATGCTTCCCCATGCCTCCACACTCAGATCAAATACAACCACTTCCTCCACGCAGCTTCTTCAGCTCATCTCTTGTGAAGCCCCCTGATCTCTCACGTCACACTTTGTTGGTACCCTCCTATTGACACATAACACACTGTTCTGACTCGCCGGCATTTGTGCAGATGACTTCTCTCTCCTGGATGGCATACTCCTAAAGGAAGAGGGGTGGGGGAGGATGTCTTATTCCTCTTTCAATTTCCCATCATGCCAGGGTATACAAATCTGTACTAATGAACCAATGAATGAATTTAGAAAATCTAGATGGATGTTCTAAAATTATCTACAGCTGTGGTATTTCATATCAGAGGTGGCTGCACATCAGTAATAAAAACCAGCCCAGACACAAGCTTTTCATATGGGAAAAAGCAGAGGCACTGGTGCGATCCATTCTGTTGGCCATGAAATGTCTTTGGGTGTGTGCACACAGACTCCCACAAACCAGATGTAACATCTGCTTTGGAAGGGCCTAGAGAGGCTGGGCTCCCTCATTTCTCAGTGTGATGAGAAGTACATTGGAGTCTTGCAGCTGACAGTCGTTCTGGTAACGAAACACCTACTTAGCATAGCCCCAGCTCCAGCTCCATGCCATATGCATCAACAGGGGAGGGTCACAGTGCCCTCTTGGCAGTAAGCCAGGAGGAGATTTGAGGTTTGGTTTTGCTGTGTTCAACAGGCAGTCCTGATCTACATTAACAAGGCTCCTGCTTCCCTGTGACTAGCTAACAAGGAGACTGCTGCCTGCCTCATGCAGGGAGACCTTCCCCAAAGCTTGGCATCTGCCCTATGCTGGCCCAGTGGAAGCCAAATGGTGGAACAAAGAGGAGGACACTGCTAAAGTTCTTTTTTCCACTTTCCTTCAAGAGACTAGACCAGTATTCTCAAACTTTAGCAAGGATCAGAGTCCTTTGGAGGGCTTGTAAAAGTGAAAAACAAAAACACACATTGCTGGGCTAGAACTCCAGAGCATGTGACTTAGTAGGTCTGGGATAATGCCCAAGAGTTTGCCTTTTTTTTTTTTTTTTTTTTTTGAGATGAGGTCTCACTCTGTGACCCAGGCTGGTCTTGAACTCCTGGCCTCAAGCAGTCTTCTCGCTTCAGCCTCCTGAGTTGAGGCTGATGTTGTCTGTCTGGGAATCACACTTTGAGAACCACTGTAGAGGCTACTCAAAGAAAGGCAAACAAAAGCCATCAAGCCATCACTGGCTAGACAAGAGGTGTGACTCTCTTCCTGCCTCCAGGCCCTGCTCCATTACAATCTGTCTACTACTTTGCCACAGAAAGCACCCTTCTAAAGCACACATCTACCTATGCCACTGGCCGCACTGACTGTTCCTTGCCTATAAAATACAAACTCCACAGCCACGCTTATATTGACTAAGCCCTAACTGTGTGCCAGGCACTGTTCGGAAACCTCTACACATTACTGGCTCATTTAATCCACATAACTCTATGCAGTAGGTACTATTATTATCCCCATTTTAGAAGTAATGAATCCCACAGGGGGCCCTAAGGAAATTTTTTCTGAATGAATGAATAAAAAGATGCTCATAAGCATTTACACCGTGTACTACACAGGACTATTTCCATGCCAAAGGAAACCATCAAAAAGTGAAGAATTGGCTTGCCAACCAGTCATTTGTTCCTGCACTACACCAAATAACCCGTTTGCCTGTAATTGGTTGGATATTCTGGCTTTGTGTAGACATCTCCTCGCTGGGAGAAAAGCCAGAGTTAATCCTTCACAAAGGGTTGTTTAATAATAACCAGCAACTGAAGGAGAGCAGGAAAGAACACAACGATCCCACACAAGCTGAGGAAAATGGACTGTGCAAACTCACGGTGTCCATGCTGCCAATAAGGTCCCTTGGTGTGGCCTGAGGTTTCTTCTTTTTTATTATTAAAAATAGAACATGACTATGTCTCTCCTGATTATCACCACCAAATGCACCAGCAAAAACATCTATGGCTGCATATTACTCTAATGCAACACTAATGCTTACATTGGAACAGAAAATCAGGTCATCCTAGAGAGTCTATAAATGGACAGCCCTCTCCGTCCATTACTTATTTGTTTCCCACCTTTTGCTTAACCAGCCTTGAGGCCCAAACAGAGAAACGCACCATACATAAAGTTGCCAGTCCAGATAAATAAAACATCAGACAGAAATTGGTAGCTCCGTCCTTCATTGCTTTGGAGGAGGTGGACTTCAACAGCCAGATGCTACTAAAATGATCAGCAAAATGTGACCTTTGAGATTACAGCAGGCAAGTCGTTCCTAAGATGTGTATTCTCCCCAAAAGTTAGCCTTGCCCCTTTTGGAGAACATTCTTGTTTACTGCAGGCAGAAGACAATGATCACAAAAGAAGTTTGAGCCCAAATCTCTTTGAGTTGGACAAATTAGATTGACACTGTTGAATTCATCACCAGTTGAAGTCAAGGGTTTCCCCTTGTGGCCTGCCCTACAGTTACTCAGCCTCAAGGTTTATCCTGGTATTATTAGTCATGGGGAAGTTTGCACATTGAAGTAATCATCAGAGTCCCTGTGCAAAGTTCCAGCAGAAAAACAATGATGCTAGGACCCGACGCTATCTGATGGCCCAGAGGTATCTGTGGCCGTGGGAGAAGACTTTCTGGGTAAAAGGATGACCCATCTCCAGGAACAACATGACTTGCCCTGCTCCTTACAGTCTTCCTTCTGTCTGCTCACAGCAGCCATCTCTTGGCTTGAATAAAGTAGGATGCTTTTACCTAGTTTTCAGCTTAGCCTTATGCTAGGCAACCTGTGAAGTGGTTCAGATGGAGAGAGCTGGTGTAATTAGCAGCACAGTGCATGTTTCCAAAAACAGCCTGGATGGAGAAGCAGAGGGAAGCCTTGCACACCTGTCAGACCTTCAGCCTCTGCTCAAAAGCCTCCACCTTCTTTGTCCATAGTAGCTACAGAAGTGAAGATGTCTGCTTCGGCATTCTCTCCATCACCGTCACCACTGCCTAGCCCCCAAAGAGGGATCACAGTGCTCCATCCACCTCTGAGAGCGACTGTGTGCAGTCACCAACTAGGATGGTTCTGCCAGAGTGACGGGCACTGCCTGTGACCATACAGTGGCAGCGGTAAAGAAACAAGCCCTTCTCAACACTTCATCTTTTTACTCTGTGCTGAGAATTAAGTATCTTTTACGTAGTGAGAAAAACAAGCAGTTCTTACTGATGAAATGTGTAAGACAGACGTTTTGTTAGGGGCAGGGGAGAAGATGGTACAAATCTCCAGTTGCTGAGGACTGTCTCTAAAACTACTCAAATCAAACCACTTCAACAAGTATAAAGCACTGTGCTGATGTAAAGGGTGGTCACTAGATTAAGAGGAGTATAAAATCTTATGCTCTGTGACGGAAAGTGTAGAGGTCTCTTATTTTTTTTATTCAGTGATAACAATTGCAAACATCTACTTAATGTGGGCTAGGCAGTGTATGGGATGCTCTAAGTTGGATTATCTCTTTTTATCCTCACAATTTTATGAGGAATACATCATTATTATCAATCCATTTAATGGATGAGGAAACTGAGGCATGCTGTTGGTAAGTGGTAAAGCCAACGTCAGAACCCAAAAGTCTAACACCAAAACTCAAACTGCCCCCTCTGCCACAGAACCTTCCATGGATCTCGGTAAGAGCTCCAGGACCAGCGTAGCCACTATCTGAATTCTTCCTGATAGCACCGAGCTTGGGCATAGTTGTTGTTTAAGAGGATTTACTGTCTGGGTGATGATTCTGGCTCATTTCAAAAGGCTTTTATCTTAGTGAGGAAGCACTCCCCCTCTTCCAGCTGGAAAGCCAAGGTCTTCCAACCTTGGGAAAATCCTGCCTCATTATGCCCTGAGTTACCAAGCAACACAGAAAAATATTACCACAGATTTCCTGAAACTGGGTGAGATTATTCGATTCAAAGCCTGGATAATTCTGTTTTCTACGCATTGGGGGCAGAAAATGCATAATTGATCCTTAGAGCTCATTCTCATGGGTGATTCCACCAATTTCCCAAACTCCAACTTCGACCTTCCCAGTAATGTCTAGTACCACCACAGACTGCAAGGTGCAGCAGAGGGAGTTCTGAACCAGAACACCTGGTTCAAGTTTCAGCTCCAACTACTGTTACAATTTGTGTGACCTTGAGCAAATCACCCAACCACTCCGGCCATCTGTGATATTATCAGTCAAGTGGGGATGCTGGTATTTGTGATAATGCTTCATAAACTTGCCCACCTCAGAGGCTCACAGTTAGGACCAATGAAGATCCTCTACGTGAAAACATAGGTTAATATAGATCACAACAACAGTGATGATGGTGAACATTTCTTTTCTTTTTTGCTTATGATGTGCCAGGAACCTTATGAGATGGCTCATACTGTCTGCATTTGCTGGTGAGGAAGAGAAAGGAGAGACTCAGAGAAAAAATTAGCAGAAGTAGAGTTTAAACCTAGGTTTCTAGGTTCAAGATAGGCTCTTCTAGCTTGTGCACATGAGCTAATATTGCCCTCAGAATGAAAACTGATTTTTGAGGGCCAAAAAAATGTTGCTGCTTTTATATATAAAGTACAGATATACATACTCCCCATAAACAAATACATAGTGGATCTGCAGGATTAAAATCTCATGCGGAGAGTGATTAGAAAAAACAATGTCTAATCTAGGTCCATAGGAGGCAATAATGAAGAAAAATTGGAGAACTACTGGTCTGTCTTCACTTTATCATTCCGTTTCACGTAATTAAGAAAAATAATCATTACTACAATGACAAATAAGTTTCTACAATGGAAGGTTGCATGCTGTATTCAAATACAGTCCCTGAGAAGGTGGTGGCCAGTTTAGTTGCCACTGTGGATGATCTAGCTTAGAGGTCGTGTGCAAATAATTTAAATTTAAATTCACATTTAAATGAATTTTAAATTCACATTTAAATTCTAAAGGGTAAAACTTCCGTCAATCAAAATAAAAAGGTAATGTGTAATTAATGTTTCTCACTCTACACCCTGGATCCAGGTACATGTTTAGATCAATTTACACAAACTAGAGGAGAGAAAAACTCATTTTAAACATTTTAAATAAGAAGGAGGTAAGGAGGATTGCTTGAGGCCCGGAGTTTGAGACCAGCCTAGGCAGCATAGTGAGACTCCATCTCAAAAAACATTTTTTTTAATTAAACACTGAGAAAAATAAAAATTATTATTGGTACACTTAGAACATTAATACAAATCTGCCTGGATCTGCCACTGTGGATGCAGATTACTTCAGATTGCTTCTTTTCTTTTGGCTATTGAAAAAACTAGAGATTTATGTGTAAATTCAAAGTAATATCTGTGAATTAAATAAAAAGGTTCTGGCCCATGTACTACTTCTTAAACAAATCAGGCTTATTCATGCAACAAGCTTCCAGAAACGTGTTAAAGTCCTTTAACCAGCGATGGCTCCATCATAGTGATTTGCTCAGGCCACTGCTCATTCATCCATTTCAACTTGCTACGTCTTGCGGCCATTGTCCTTTCTCAGACCTCTTCCCTCGGCATCGCAGTTCCTGACCCCCACCTTGGCCTTCTCACTCCCAGTTTCCACTTTGCTGTTAGCGCTCTCTCAGAGACTTCCTATCACTCCAATCATGGATTCATTCACTCACTCACTCACTCCCTCATTCATTCATTCAATCCCTCATTCTTTCATTACATTCATTCTATGATATCCAACGAATTACGACCTTGTTTTCGCCATGAACCAGGCATTCTTTCAGCATGGTAACCCTGTCTCTCGCGTCTGAGAGGTCCAACTGTATGGGCCAGCCTTGCCCAGGTTCTCTACTGGACAAAGCAGGCTGGAGAGGAGGGACTCGCAGTCATCAGAGACTTCATTTTGTACAAATTGCCTTTGAGGTGTTGTTCTGACTAGAGCACGGCAGGGACGCACGTGCTCACTTGCAACGCCGGGCCAGGCTGGTCCTGAGGTACCTGTGATAATCAATCCAGTTGCCATGGCGGCCGTAAGTGTTCATTTACCACTATGCGACCTGGAGCAATAATATATTATGCCTTTCGCCAGAGGGAGCCGCGCTGGCCTCAGCACAGGGCGGCCGTGTTGGCCATCAGTCACCACTCCCCTTCACAACCTTTTGTTCCCTGCTCATTATGGTGAATTATAACAGGGGGACAGCACATTTTTCAGGAGAGTCGCTCCTGTTAAGTCTGAGAGCTAACTCTTCCCGGGTTGTTAGCAAGTCAGCTGTGCTAGCCCCGTGCCCCTGCAATGTTTAAGCATGGGGCAGTGCCGTTCGCTGGGCTTCCCTCTTTTCCCTCCTCTCGCACTTAGAATGGCTGAAAAGCAGGGTGTGTGCACATTTCTACGACGCGAGATAAAAAACCACTCCAGTTTATTTATCATAAATATTGGATACTGCATTTTGTTGCACCCTGTCAAGTCCCCAAAGGCCTGTCCTGTTGGTAAATTACTTTATAGCACACTAAATAGGCCATCATGTCAGCTTTGGGCCTTGGCATTGCTACTTTAAGATAAGTAGAAGATCTCTTCCAAAGTCACACACAGGAGGATCAGGGGCCAACACCTCCAACTCTGTTAGTATTTTTGAAAACTGTTTCACTGTAATAGTGATGGTAAGCATTCTACGATCCTAAACATTAGAGGCTGGTTCACAAGATTCGAAGGCTAAGAGAAATTAAAGATAAAACTGTTGGCTAAGATGACTTCCAATAGCCCCAAAGCAGAAACAGCCCCAAAGGCCATCAGTTGGTGATGAATAAATAAATTGTACATCCACACGATGAATTACTATTCCAGTAATATAAAGAAATGAATTATTAATACATGTGACAACATGGATGAATCTCAAAAACATTTTGCTAGGTGATAGAGGTTGAACAAAAAAGACTATATTGTATTATTACATTTAGATAAAACTCTAGAAAAGGCAAAATATAGAGACAGAAAGCCGATCTGCAGTTGTCAGAGGCCAGGAGGTAGGGCAATGGGATTGAGAGCCAAGAGGCCTGAGGGAGCAATTCCGGGTAACAGGACTGTTCTATGTATTGTTTCTGATGGTGGTGATGATTGTTAAGCAATAACTAAAATTCATCAAACTGTATGCTTGTAACTGGTGGCTTATGTTGCATGTAAATGATATTTTAGTCAATGGAAGAAAAGGAAAACAAACGTTGATCAAGGGGAATGGCCCTGACTTTTCTCCTATGTGACGGTGCACCTGCAAGAGAGAAGTGGTATTGTGCAGAAAAACAAGCTATACTCATTAGACAAAAACAAATGAGCCAAGCTTGTGAACCTAAGCTTGGAGACACCGAACACGTCACAATTTTTATGGCATGGTGATAAGCTATTACATATTCCATCCCTGGGATGGAAAAGCCTTGTCAGTTTCAGTTCAACCTCTGGTTAATTCACGCTGGGTCTAAAGGGTACTAAATGAGTGCGGTTTCACTTCCTTGGATTTCAGGTTCCTTGTCCTTGAAGTGGAAGGGTTGGACAAAATGGTTGTTAAAGCTTCAAAATGATACAACTGTGCCAGTCTTTGCTCAACTCCAAGTTCTTTAATGTGTTGGCATCTTGCGATTCCATTTCGCTGTTAGGAACCCAGCACCAAATCTGGCTTGTCCCAATGTCATTGTTCTGCAGAAACGGGTGAAGGGGCCTAAGATACTTGGAGGAAAGTCTCCCAGTGCCATGGTCAACAGCGGGCCCTCCCAGTGAGACAGCCTCGGGCTGAGTTCCCTGTCTGGACACAGCAGCCAGTTTCTATGATGCTCTGACCCAGAGGTGTTCTTGGAAGATCTCCAGTCTACTTTATTTTTAGCTCCTTGGTGAGTGCTCACTTTGAATTCTAAGAAAACTTTTAGAATTCAAGACGAGGAAATTTTGATCTCGCTTTTTTATGCAATTATGAGTCATTCCACACGTTAGCATTAGCAACCCAAGACCTCCCTCTCCTCACTGATCTATCTTTTTCATCTCTTCAAAGATCCTGGAGGTAAGGAAGGGTTTTAAATGTTTGCCCTTGAAAAGAAAAGACGTGTGAACCGGAAACTGGTGACGAGCACTACTGTTATTACCAAGAAATGGTTTTTAAAAGCAGACCTTTTAGAAGTTAATTATTGATCTTTGCATTATCTACCAGTCCAGCGAGCAGGCAGATCTCCTATGCATAAAATCTGTTACAACTTCAAGCAGACCCACCTTTCCTAAAAGACTGAATTAAAATTTAATCCATAATATCTTGGGAAGATTCCTCCTAATTTTTTGAAAAGATGGAATTTTTTTTCATGTGATAGATCTGGCTGAAAACTAAAATATCAGCCAAAGCCATGCCTAATCATAAATATAACTATATATGGAGTCCTTACATAATGGTCAGCTACGCGGCACACAGTAGATCTTTCAGACCTTACAACTAGATGTAGAAACTGAGTCTTAGGGAATTCATGTCTGAAGCCCAGGGCTGCCTAACCTGTAAACAGCAGAGCTGGGATATACACCCCTATCACACCAAATCCGTACCCTTCACCCTAGTGCTTATTGTCAAATTCAAGAACCAGGTTTCCATTTCCATTTGCATTCATAAGCAAGAGGAATAGAAATTCATAAGCAAGGTGTTCTGCAATTATTTGACCATGGATAAAAAGGTGTATGTTTAGGTTTCTTGTATCTTTTACTTTGCTTTACATTAGGGATGTAGCTTCAGGCATACATTCATGTGAGCAGTGACCTGTAATCAGTTTATAAGATTATCACTTAAAAGAATTTTCCTGCTACTAATGATACTTAGAGATTCGCTGTTAGAATGTCATGTGAAAGTTATGTACATATACATACAAACACATTTTGTCTTTATCCTTGATCTTCCTATTCTGCTTCAAAACTAACACCATCTTCAATCTTTAGGTTTATGTCCAAAAGTAATAAGACAGATATACCCTAGGATGGAGGTGGGGAGGACACAGGAAACCGGGCCTAAGGAGAGAATAAAACAGAATTCCAAGGCTGGCCTTTGCTGCCCTTACACATTCTGGAACAAATAAAGCTAATAATATTATCAAGCCCACTAAGCCCTGTTAGAGTTCAAATTGCAGCTCATCGAAGGTCAAATTTATTAGATTTTCTTTTCTGCCTTCCTAGGATGGCTGAATAACAACTTCCTATTTTTAGCACGAACCCTCCTTTGTAATTGCTTCACCCAAATCAAGAAATCAAATAAAGAAATCAAGGGTACCTGTATCTATCTTTGCTGGCATCATGTTCTAAATCAAGTCCAAGTAGCTAGGCATAGCTGCATCTTCTTACTTTGAGACTTGGCCCTTCACCTCGTGGTTTAGAAAGAAAGTTGACTTTGGTAGGATGTTGGGGGAAAAACCAGGGCGCTTAGGAAGACTGCTAGGTTCTGCAGGATGCTTTTTTTTTTTTTTTTGGGACGGAGTTTCGCTCTTGTTACCCAGGCTGGAGTGCAATGGCGCGATCTCGGCTCACCGCAACCTCCACCTCCTGAGTTCAGGCAATTCTCCTGCCTCAGCCTCCTGAGTAGCTGGGATTACAGGCACGCGCCACCATGCCCAGCTAATTTTTTGTATTTTTAGTAGAGACGGGGTTTCACCGTGTTGACCAGGATGGTCTCGATCTCTTGACCTCGTGATCCACCCGCCTCGGCCTCCCAAAGTGCTGGGATTACAGGCTTGAGCCACCGCGCCCGGCCTCTGCAGGATGTTTTAAAAGTACACTGTCAGGTTTGGGGTTTAACCTCTCACATGTCTTTTTTAATTTTTTTTTTTTTTTTTTTTCACTTTTAAAGTTAGCTTAGGAATGTCAGTTCTGATTCTATTCAATCTTGTTCTGGCTCTTGTAGTCACTCTTCTGAGGCACTCTTGTTCTTTGCAGTAATCAAGGTCATACTTAAAAAGGGATGTTATTTCTTGATCAGGGTTTCGAGAGGATTATATTTTCAATGTGAAGGTTCAGCCACTGTTTTAGAGGACTGTACTAATGAGAATAAGAAGGAAGGTCTCGGCCCAATGTGGACCCCTATTCAGTTCTTTTCTCCAAGGATGGAATCTTTAACCTCAGCCAGCTATTTCACAAAAGTGAGTAATTGGTTGGTAGGACATGGTGACTGACGCCTGTAATCCCAGCACTTTGGGAGGCTGAGGCGGGTGGACTGCCTCAGCTCAGGAGCTCAAGATCAGCCTTAGCAACATGGTGAAACCCCCCGTCTCTATTAAAATACAAAAAATTAGTTGGGCATGGCAGCAGGCACCTGTAGTCCCAGATACTCGGGAAGCTGAAGCAGGGGAATTGCTTGAACCCGGGAGACGAAGGATGCAGTGAGCAGAGATCGTGCCACTGCACAGCAGCATGAAAAAAAAAAAGCAGGGGGAGTAATGGGTCAAAGGGGACCAGATGAGAGCATAAATAAGCATAAATATATCACTCCTATTAGCTAAACAAGCCATAAAGTGGAGGCCTTTTGCCACAGTCACTCAGTCGTCCATTGCCATGATGGGAAAAATCACACATACGCTATCATATGAGTTGTCCATCTGTCAAAGAATTTGTATAAACTGAAAAACTGTAACACACACTGAACTATGGAAAGCACCTGAGGAGCTTTAAAAATTCCTGAGGCCCAGGCCACCCCGGTCCCAAATGGCGAGTCTGATGTAACTAGTCTGCGTGGGCATCAGTGTTATTTAAAAGCCCCTGGAAGATCCTCCCGTGCAACTAGAGCTAGAACCACTGGTCTAGACCTAGTCGACCACAGTGAATACCATACTAAGGGCCAGGGACTCTGTACAAACTGCCTTAATGGGCGGAGTTGCAGACAGGAAGAAAACTGTATACAATAAGCAGGATGGTGCAGGGTGCATTCATCCAAACCTGTAATCCCAGCACTTTGTGGGGCTAAGGCGAGCAGATTGTCTGAGCTCAGGAGATCGAGACCAGCCTGGGCAACACGGTGAAACTCCATCTCTACCAAAAATACAAAAGAGAAAAAATTGGCCAGATATGGTGGCAAGTGTCTGTGATTAGCTACTTGGGAGGCTGAGGTAGGAGGATTGCTTGAGCCCAACAGAGAGCTTGCAGTGAGCTGAGATTGCACCACTGTACTCAAAAAACAAAAAACGAAAAAACAAAAAAACAAAACAAAACAAAACGCAGCATGGCCCAGAATTTCTGTCTGATGCTTCCCATATTCCCAGAGGGCAAAACAACCACTTCCAGTGATTGTCCCTGCAGAAGGGTAGAAAAATGTCAGCAACATGAGTGATACTTAAAACTGCACGCCAGACCCCTGTGGTTGAGGATGCTGCACACCCAGCGTGGTCTGACTTCCTACTGACTGACCTAGGTGTAGCAAAAGGCAGAGCATGCAGACATGCCAGGGTTTCCACAGGGTCCACAGCTCAGAGATACAACAGATGCCCAATCGGAGCAAAATGAAAGACTGAAACAGAAACAAACAGCCCACTTTGGTTTTAGAGCAAACAAAACCCAGGAGCTGACTGGCTTAAGAGCAGAGAGGAGGAAGACTACAGTATAATAAAGCCAGCAAATTCAGCCATATGGGGCCGGACAACCCTATACAGACAACCTAAAAAATATTATTTCCCTCCCCACCCTCTCTCTGAAAATCCAAACTCATGGTCACATAAACTGCACGTCATGGGAAAGAACGGGAACTCTCATCTCTCTTTTTAAAGGAAAATATGTATTCCAAGGCTCCTGTTGGCAGGAGCTGGGCATTGCAGGGCTTCTATCTCTGGGGACGAAGCACAATGTTGGCTTCTTGCATGTAGGTGGGTGGTGCCAACTGGACAGCATGCCAGGTTGGCTCTCTTCCGGGACACAGTGGCTTGCCTGAGTTCCTGTCAGGGGAAACGTTGTTAGATCGTGGTTGCTGCAGACAAGATGATGATGGAAAGGACAAGGCTCTCTAGACTACAGCTACTGACAACAGTGCTTGTTAGAAAAAACAAGACTTTCCACCATTAGGGGAGGAAAGGGCTGTTTCTTCAAACTCTTCCCATTTGTTCCTCCTCCCTGCCATGCCTAACAGTATGTTCCATTCAGAAGTCATGTTAGAAATAAAGAATTGCACGCAACACTGAATTTTGTAGAAGGGAAAACCATTGATTCGGTCAAGGGTCACTTTTTTGGCAAACCTAAGGCAACTCACATTGGTACATATTCTTGTTTATCACACTGCACATGATGAGACCTGAAATCAAGAGGTCACTTCTGTTTGTGGGAAAGCCAGGATCACTTAAAGTCACCCAACTGGCCAGAAGAGCCAGAAGCAAGCCAGCCTATCAACCCAGTTTTTAATCTATGAGGCAGAATCTGTTCCCTGACTTTTTCACGCAGGTGATGATAATCATAAGTTCTCCCAGCACCCAGGAAGACTGAGAGCCAGGAATGTAGCAGGCTTCCCACCCTGAGTTCAGGCTGGGTTCACTCTAGGACTCAGGCAGGTCTGGGGAAGAGGTGATACTTAATGTGGGTTATATGCAGGAGAAACCAAGGAACCTCCAGGAAGCAGATGCATTCCAAGGGAGAGTGAAGCCAAGCACCTTTCTGAATCCAAGATAATGGGCTAGGATCAGAGGGTGTGTTGAGGGTGATTCTGCACAGCATCCCCCACCTCTACTGTCCTATGTCCCATGGGAGAGCAGCTGCAATTGCATGGATGAGTAAAACCAACCTGAAACAAAAAAGAGCCATTTTCCAGAAGTCATGGGTAGCACCTGGCCAGTGCAAAGTGCGGTCTTGGCTGCTGTGCTCCCTGCAGCCTCCGCAGTGGGAGCTGGTACCTAAACAAGGTATTGGGAAGACTTGCAGCAGCAATGGCAGCATTGATAGGCAGGGCATGGGGCCTTGGGGCCTCGGGGCAGTTATCTGTGGGCATGAGAAGGGGCATCAGTGCTATCCACAGGCAGCACCACCACCCCTGTGGCCACCTGTGGGCATCTATGGTGGTGGATGATGCTTTCCTTGGATGTTATGGCTAAGCCACTGTTGATGGCATCTGCAGCTTCTGAAGATGTTACTGAGAGCCACAAAGAAAGCAAAGACATCTAAGACAACCAGGTCACGTGAGACATGCCCAAGATGCCCAGATTGCTTAAAAGGAATTTGGTAAAGGGAGCGTTTAAAGTTCTTTCCAGAGGATGGATGGGGACAAAACTACCTGGAGAACCTATTTTTTATTCCCAGGCAAATATGACTCAAAAAATATCACAGATGTTAAAGAAGAAAAATAAAATTAGATGAAAAAATGTCTGCTTTTTCTGGTGATGCAAATACAAGGCAGCATCCATTTAAAAGAAACAAATCCATTTTTTTCTTTCCACTCCAAAATGCCAACATTTACAAATGAGTTATAGGAGTCACTTCTGGAAGGCAAAATGCTCTCCATGGTTCATTTCCTCAGTCACTCAACAAATAGTAACTAAAAATAGATGATGTTCCCAGCTAGTGCAAATGTCTATCAGGGATAAATAACAACAAAAACAATATATAATTTATGCCAGACCCTTTTGCATGAGCAACCTCATCTAATGCTTATGACCCTCCTGTGACAAGCACTATTTTCTCCCATTTTAAAGATGAGAAAACTGAGGCTTAGACAAGTTCTGTGACTTGGTGAAGATACTACAAATATTAAGGGACAGAACCAGGTCATACGTTTGTGTCTTCCAATTCTACCCCTAGATTCTTCCCATCCTCCGCAACAAATATAAAGATACAGTCCTTCTCTCTGCTTTCAAAAAACAGACACAAACCCATTAAAGAACTAGACTAGAACCTGTTTCTGTTCTCTCCTGGTTCTAAAGGATGAATGCAGAAGAGACTGATACCATAGTTCAGGCAGGAGAGGAATCAATGAAAGCAGGAATTGTCAGGGAGTTGTTCCAGAGCAGGTGAGATACAAGGATCTGAACAAGCAAACAGGAAACAGGCAGAGTTGAGCAGAAGTATATTTTGAGCAGTGGACAAGAAGAAGAAAGATGAGCTTTCTTTCTAAGCTGTGCTGGAGTGATGACATAGAGCATAGTAGTGGTCTCCAGTCCGACATTCTGTCTCTGCAACATCTCTGAAGCACCTAGCATACACCAGGCACTTTACTATACCCAGGAGCGCACACCCTCTATGACATGATTCCTTCCCCGTGAAGCTCACAGCCTAACGTGGTGAGGCGGCTGAACCCCATGTGATTCCCAGGCCAGCCAAACTGTCTCCTACTATCCATGATGAAAACATCAGAAGTTGCCAGCCCAAATCTTACTTGGCTTCTCAAATCAGGCTGTTTATCAGCACTGCTTCACAGAGATAAAACCTCTCAACATAGAGCTAAAGAGGAAAAAAAACTCAGCACATAAAAATAAACCACCCAAATCGTGTTTCCTCCCCAATCCATTCAGCGCCCAGTATCACTACACACACGAGAATGCTACGCAGCTTCTGGACCTGAGCACCAGAGCAGCTGCTGTGTGTGGACATAAAGCACAACTGAGAGCCCTCTCCACTTCTGCTCCAATTGTCGTAGCCTCATTTGAACTCTGAGCTGGACGCTCCATTGCAGGATACAGAGCACGGATTCAGAGAAAGCTTTCTAACCTTCACATTGTCAACTGGTGTCTTGTTGCATTTGCCTCAGATCCCATGGTGCGGTGTTAGAAATGGTATTGACACACTCCCACAAATCTCTAGCATTACATTTTCCATTTTGCTCCTCCTTACATCTTTATCTGCACTTGGTTTATAAGTGAAATCAACTGATAAGGCTTCCGTTTCATACCATCTGTTATGTGTCACCAGCGCTGGTTTTGCAAAAGAGATGAGAAGGATCTGTTAAGACTATTGAAATGTTCACAATCGTTTCCAGCTCGGTAGGCTAGAAACCGAATCTCAGAGTCACTGGACATACTCAAAGAAGAACTTCCCATAAATGCTAAGGTGTGAGTCAAATCTTCTTTCCAAGTGGATGGTGAAAGCAATTGTCTTCTGGAGGTTTGTCTCATGGAAGGGTGCCCTGTTTGGGCCCCAGCGGGTCTGGTACCCACCACCTATTGGCTGATGTAGGGTTTCTACTGGATTAATAAAAGGGAAAGAAGCCTGCTACCAAAAACCTCAAAGGCAAATCCTGTTAAACCCTGAAGTTTCAGGTGAAATGCCACATCTTCTTGAACGATTAGGTTGTTGCAAAACTACAGTTTTCACCATTAAAAGTAATGATTCCCTAGACTCCAAGACCAGTTATTTCTACTGAGCTCCGCAAGCACTTGAAGGGTCTTATTCAGCTCTCATGACATTCTGAGCAGGATGGTGAGCTTCTTGAGTACAATGGACTTGCTTTGCTCCTCTTTGCCATCATCCAGAAATAACAGCCTTTAACTCAATACATACTCATTGAGGAAAACTGGGCATTTTTCTCCAGTTATCTGTTGCTTTGACTTACCATATTAATATGGGTTCATATCTTTAAAAAAAAATCATCTTACGGCTAGGATTCTTATGTCTGTAATCCTAGCACTTTGGGAGGCCAAGGAAGGCGAATTACTTGAGTTCAGGGACAGACTGGCCAACGTGATAAAACTCCATTGCTACAAAAACAGAAAAATTAGCCAGGCATGGTGGTGGGTGCCTGTAATCCCTGCTACTTGGAAGGCTGAGCCAGGAGAGTTACTTGAACCCGGGAGGTGGCGATGGCAGAGATCACGCCACGATACTCCAGCCTACGCAACAGAGTAAGACTCTGTCTCAAACAGACAAACAAAAAACCATCACAATGTATATGTGTTATTCAAGACTGATGGCATTCTCTCATTTTAAAGAACTCATGAACGTTAGGAAATATGAAAATACAGGTAAGACGTTTAGTATATTTCGTTATATATTAAGTACTCAATAAATGTCAGCCATTACATTGTTGTCATACATAAGGTTACTTCATGCCTTTAAAAATTCTTGGTTCTAAATATAATACAAAAATCTTTCAAAAGATGCTAAATATTCTTGGGCATTCAACATAATATGAACTCATACAGTGCAAAAGATTTTATAAACTGATTCTTACAAAGTTACAGCTGCTGTCTTTTGCTGGTGAAGATATGGGCACTTTGCCCCCACACATTCTCTATTCACGGTCAGAGAGCCAGGTGGAGGAGGAGGAGGAGGAGGAGTCAGGCCCCGAGAAGAACACTGACTTCCAATCCTGACAGTCCCAACGCCTCTCTAATTCTTCCTTGCCGCTTTCCAAACATGTTTTTAGTTTATCCATTTTGTGTATTCCACTGAGAAAAGGACAGCCTAGAGACGTATATTTTCCAAAGAGGTCAGATGATGTGTGAAACTGCAATAATGGTAGACAGAGCTTTTGCGCAGGATGGTATATTATTGAAAGCAGTTAGAAAACAATGAACAACATTGTAATCGCTGGCACAATTTTAAACAAGATTGCTTTACCTGGTTTTGTTTGCTTTCTGGATAGATAATTTCACCAGCAGGTTTGTAACAAAAAGAAGCAGGGCAAGCAGATTCTCTTGCTGGAAATTTATTAGTGTGATGTTCAGTGATGAATAGAATTATTTCTCTTATTTTGATCATGCTTTGCCCACAGTATGAACTCAGTAAACACCTGTTCAATCAAATTATTATTATCAGAGCTTGTTGCTTTTTTTCCACTGGGCAATAATAACTTTAATTTGTATAATGCTTTGTAGTTTACAAAACATATTCTTCATGTATTACCAATTAATTCTCACAGCAATTCCAAAAGGTAGATACTAATTTCTTCATTTTACAAATCAGGAAGTAGAGGCCCAAGTAAGATAGATAATTTGCCCACGGTCAAAACTGCCCACAAAGCATGGTCTGCTAGAAAACAATTTAAAAGAAAACTGGTCTTTTAGGGGAGGAAGCATAGCAGAATGGGAACATAGAGGAGCTTTGAACAAAACCATCTGGTTCAAATCATGTCTCTATGATGAACCAGCTCTGTGACCATGCACAGGTTTCATAAATATTGTGTCTTGGTTTCCTCATGTATGAAATGTAAGTAACAACAATAGTTGCTCAGCAGCACATTAGTTAGGACAACTTATATAAAGTGCTTGGCATTTATTGAGTACTCATCTTAAGGACTCAATAAACAGCTATGATTCTTACAATAATTACTCTTTCTGTCCTCAGAAGAGTATCTCAATAGGCCCTCTCATCCCTTCAATTATCAGTATATACTAGTCTATCATAAATTGCAGAGGAAGGTGTGAGTTAGGGACATGGCTCAGGCACTGGAGGTCCTCCATGTGAGTCCTGGTCCCACCTTTATCAGCTGTGAGATCATGAGCAAGTTTTCAAATCTTTCAGATGGCCAGATTCTGCATCTATGAAATGGTATCACTCTTGTCCTATCAGCCTCACAGTGCTGCTGTGTGAGTTGAATCAGGGGAGATCTGAAGGGAAGGCACAAGGTAGTCCATTCATTCACTCATTCATTCGCAGCCTGATGGCAGGGTGCCTCCTAAGTGCCAGGCACTGTGCTAAACAGTGGTGATTCGAAAATGAGTCAAGACGGTGGGGGAGATGGACAGGTAGAATGATAAGTAACTGTATTAGAATATGTGTTCAAGTAAGGTATTATTACCATGCACTTATTACTGAAATTGACACGTTGGGGGATATAAGAGTGCTTTAAAACGTGAATTCAGCCCACATCCTCACTGCACAGAAAAGACTAAAATCCTCTCAGCAACCACATTCAGGAGCTTTGCCAAGAAAGGCAGGTGAGGACTCCATTGTGCCTGTCATCCTTCAGCATGGAAGAACTAGTGAACTGCAAGGGCTATGATTTTAGCTGTGGTTCCAACAGTCCTGTGACACCATGTACCTCCTCAAACACAATGCCAATAGTGGGGCAGAATGTCCCAGGATTTATTTTCACTCTTTTAAGTCGACGCTTGTGGAAGACCTAATATGTGACAATCATTTGTGCCTGGTAAACAATGTTGGAAAGAACATTTTGCTCGGGCCCTCAGGGGGCCACAGTTCAGAGAGGCAGAGATGCACACATACTAATTATTTTGCAATACCCTGACTGGAGGTCAGGAAGGCTTCCTGGAGGAGGTTACACCTAATCTTAGACTTAAAGGGTAAGAGCCAGTTAGCTAGAGAAAGTGGGGAGAACATGACAGAAAAGGGAAGAACATAAAAAAGGTAAAGACAGTTCTAAAAGAGTTAATTATCCTAGCAAACTGCTGCATTTTCCTCTCAAATATAAACACTTGGTCCCCAAATATCATCACATTATGTCCCCTACTTTTCATGATTTATCCTATAAGGAGATTTATAAACGTAACCAATATTCAAAATGACCTATGAGGCATGTTTGATTTCAGAGTCTTTTCTTTCCTAATCCAGGATACCTTGAAATGAAAATAATTAGCCATCTGCTTTGATTCAATGTCTCCTTTGAAATCGTTCATCTACTTTATTTCTCCAATTGGATAAATAAATTATTCAGAAACCTGACTATGGGAGCACACAAATCTGAAATCTGAGCTAGAATTTTGGTGGGCAAAGGTTCATATCTCATTACAGAAGATGTTTGATATAAATATTAATTTTGCTAAAGTGGTGATGGCAGAGATTTCATACAAAGGATGTTCATATTGGATTAAACATCAGACTCAAATTACCTGAGGCTTTGCATGCACGGAGCATCAAATTCCATTTCATCTTGATAAGAAGCTGCCCTGGAGAGTCAGTAGGGATTTAGCAAGCTAATGTGGTCCACTGCCACCTTACCAAAACATATGACAATCTAAAATATTATTTATGGCTTAATTGCCTTGGCTAGAGGTGGAGAGGAAAGTCGGATTTTATAATATGCCATATAATATAAATTTTGCCCCTGAAAGTGAGTAACGGTATATTAATTGCCTAGTGTAGATGCTCATTCATTTATACCCAATCTTCTCAACCACTCTGGGAGGCTGGAATTTTGTGCCTACTTTAAAGATGAGGAAACTGAAGCACTGAGAAATTAAGTGTCTTATTGAAGGTCAAATAGTTGACTTAGCAACGGTTGCTATGAATAATAAAGGAGATAAAACATATGGAAAATGTCCAATATGGGGACTGGCGGCTAAGAAATAATGGCAGCCATGGCTGTCATTAAGAAAATCTACCGTCCACAAAATGTATGGAAAGTACATTTGGAACGTGCCCTGTGGGAAGATAATTCCTGATTGTGGATCAGGATATGGCACAATCTGAGACGTCCACTCAGCAGGTTCACACAGCAGCTTGGCTAAGGCACATTCTTAGGTGGCTGGCAAGGAAGATCTCAGAGAGGCAATGGCCCATATCCTCTGCCTCAGAAGGGCATGAGTCCCAGCAACCAATTCTCTGCCAACAAGCCAGACATCAAAGCTCTTCAAACATCATCCAAACCTGCAAATTGGCACACCTATTAAAGCTGTACCTGTGAATACATCCCTATGGACACATTCCAAGGCTGTAGAATTTTGAAAACTTCAAAAGCTAGAACTACCAGCTTGCTTGGTACAGCCATTACCATTGGGTACTTTTGTGCACAAGAAATAAAAATTGTTTCTTTTCCTTCCTTTTATGTCTACTGGACAGAAGGCTACATTAGATATTCTATCGCTGCTTGAATCTCTGTAACAGAATGACAAACAGGAAACTGACTAAAAGGGATCTAATAAAATGTACATTAAAAAATAATTTTCCTGAAACATTCAAGTAATTTCAAATATGCGGCACCTTAGCCTGACTAATCTGAATTCTAGAACTCCGATGGAAGGGCTTACCAGAGTCCTAGTTCAACCACGGACCTGACAGTGACTTTGTTCCAATGTCTTTAACTTTAAACTGAGGTATTAGGCAAAATGACTGTGTTCTGAAACACACAAATGTTGGAAGATGTTTCCAGGAGCCTTAAAATAAATGGGTTCTTTATAAAAATAAACAACAGCAAACCCTATAGATATGGCTCATGTTTGTATCCTTTCCTGGAGAGTCACCATGTTAATGGGCATATTAAAGACTCTGAAACTCCAGATGCAGACATATTAGTGTCCGTCAAGCCATCATTTCCACATTTCGTGGACCATGAAACATGACACCTTTAAACACCCTGGGAAACTGGTAGAATATACTTGAAAAAACACTGGGTTAAATGGTCCTGAAGGCTCCTCTGCTGCTGCGTCCTGTGATCGTCCAGAGAAGGCTTTTTTTTTTTTTTTTTTTTGCCGTAAAGGTTTATTGCAGAGTCCTATCTGTGAAAATCTCTCGGTTCCTCTCCCATCCAGCACTTGTGGCCTCCTTCTTATCTCTCTTTCCTAGCCTTGGGGTGAGGGTGTGGGCTTGCCATGCAAGAGGAGGTACCCTCTATACTTTCCTGTGGCCAGTAGACATTGTAGAACTTTCCTTAGAAGCCCCCTAAGTAAATGGAAGAAGGATATTTTTTGAGGAATTAGGAAAAAATTGCCTGAAACTGAGATTTGAGGTTCTGGACACTTCCTGGTTTACAGAGCCACCTGGCTTCATCTCCCTCTCATTGCTACACACTAGATTGGTTGTGTGGTCCCTTCCCACTCCAAAATTACATGATATCATAGAGATATATTAAAGAATAATCTTTATCCTAAAATCATTAGTTTACAGCTGGCACATTTACCAAGACTGGTGCTCTCATGCAATTCCTGTAGCAAAGACAATCTCTAGGAACAAATGAGCCAGCCATTTTGACTTGTCCTCCTGAAGCCAGCCTCAGAGTTGGGAGACTCTCTTAGGAAGTAGCAGCGGAGATGGTACTTGAGATAGACACTGATTTAGGTAATATAGTTGTCCATCTGATCAAGAAGAAAATACCTGCCCAACAAAGAGTCATGCTGATAATCTGACCTACTGGAATGGCTAATTAGGGGTCTGCGGAGCTCATCTACTGAACGGGGCAGCGACTGGAGAGTTACATGATCAGGAGAGATGAATTACAGACACGCCCATTTCCCCTTCATATCCATTTTCATCATGTTGCACTTCAGCACACATTTTTTTTTTTTTCTAAAAACAGTTTCCTCTTTCCTACTGCACCAAGTCCAAATTCCTCCGAATGACCTCTATGGGCCTCCAAAGGCTGGTTTCACTTGATTGCCTCTGGGTTTCAACACATTCGCGCCACTCTAGACCATTCCTCTCTTTGGACTTCCTGCCTCACCACCATCATTCCCCCTTTTCAGCTGTGTGCTTTACAGGTATTGCTTCAAATAACCTCAAGGCTACCCATGAGACAGACACCACTGTTACCATTTCCATGTTATAACTGGGGAAACTGAGGTTAATAAGAAACTGATCCAAAGGCATTTAACAAAATATACATTAAAAAATCATTTTCCTGGGCCGGGCGCGGTGGCTCAAGCCTGTAATCCCAGCACTTTGGGAGGCTGAGGCGGGTGGATCACGAGGTCAAGAGATCGAGACCATCCTGGTCAACATGGTGAAACCCCGTCTCTACTAAAAATACAAAAAATTAGCTGGGCATGGTGGCATGTGCCTGTAATCCCAGCTACTCAGGAGGCTGAGGCAGGAGAATTGCCTGAACCCAGGAGGCGGAGGTTGCGGTGAGCCGAGATCGCGCCATTGCACTCCAGCCTGGGTAACAAGAGCGAAACTCCGTCTCAAAAAAAAAAAAAAAAAAAAAAAATCATTTTCCTGAAACAGTCAAACAATTTCAAGTATGTAGCATCTTGGCCTGACTAATCTGAATTCTAGAGCTCTGAAGGAAGGGTTTACTGGAGTCCTAGTTCAACCATGGACCTGATGGTAACCTCTTTGATAAAGGTTAACTAACTTGCCCAAGGTCACACAGCTAGCAAGCAGTAGAACTGGGATTTAAGCCAAAGCCATCGTCTCCAGAGTCTTCACTCTTAACTACCAGTTTATACAGGCTTTATTCATCTTCTTCCCCATGTCTGACCACTCCATCAAGGTCAAGTGCAAATCTCACCACCTTCAGGAAGTTCTCAGATCTCTTACTTGTGGCCTCTCGCCCAGCCATTCCATTTGCCACACTTCCCTATATACCATTTTCTTTTCTCATGTTGTGTCATGCTGATCTCTGTGTGCACGGATTCTGATTGGACTGCTGGTCACCTGAACTCAGGGACCATTTAAAGCATTACTTCTGTATGTACGACAACGCCCTGCATGATATAAGGCACGCGGTCCATCATGCTCAACAGAAATCTGTTCATAGAAGAGCTCTTCATGGAACAAGTCCTATGAAGGCATTGTTCCAGTCTCAATCCTCCCACCTGAGATACAGGTACACCTGGTCCTTGAATCCAAGATTCACAAAGAAAAAAAAAGTTAACAAGAAGAAAATGTTCAACACCCAATGATATACTGGCTGATAATATGATGCAACCACACTTGTGTTGTGGTAAAGTGTCTCAGCCACTACTTCAGATTTGGCCTAAGACATGAATGGGCAGAAGCTTCTTTTCTCTGAAAGACTTTCCTGGCTCTGGATGGACTAAAGGAAAGGAGGAGGAAGGAGGAGGGGAAAGAAGCCATTATGGCTTTAATGGTTTAATCTACCGATATATGTTGTCAACCTGGCCAGCCTCCAGGAGCACTGAGCACCGCCAGCTCAAGCCAACACAAGCACATGCTAACTTGAAGGGCTGTGTAACGAGACACAGATTGTATAGCTGAGGGTTAGCACAAGGCCCTTGTCAGGTTTATGATCCCTGGGGTCCCAGCCTGAAAACAGTCACTGACCAGCCATCACGTGGACTGGGTTTAGACACAAAAACACAGAAGGCCTGTGAACATATATGTGGAAGGTGCTGGGGTTTGAATTTTTTTGGCCCAGTGCATGAGCTGCGGGTGGGCAGATTCTGCTGGAACATTGAAAAGTGCCCCCGTCCTCAGCGAGTGCTGCTTTCCTTTTACTGTGACCACGAGGCCAGAGAGTGAGAGTGAGCTGCTTAGAATTCCGAGCGCCTTTGCTTTTCTGGAAGGTTGTAAGTTGGGCTTTCTTCTTCAATGCCTTCAATTATCACGGTGCAAATGATTATATTCCCAGCACCTCCACCCAAGAGCTGCAGAAATTTGGCATTTCCTGTCCTGACTAGAAAATGCCCTGGCACGGCCAGCGCAGACGCCTGGCTCTTCGACTTCAATTCATTTCCCCTCCCCCGTTTCTAACCGCAAGAGAAACAAGAGATTAGTGCAGATGGATGGAAATATTTTTTCCGCTTCAGCGTTTGCTGTCAGAACCAAGAACTAAGAAGGTTCTCAGAAGGTGTCGCAGGCAACCTGGAAATTCCCAAACTCATCTTAAACAATTATTAACTAGTCCCCAAAGCAATGCACAGACAAAAGACGCTGATTTCTTCAGAGAGCAGCCCCTCGACATTGCACTTACAGCTCTGGTTGAGGCTGGACTGCTCCCCCATGTCCACTGTACCCTAGCCGTCTCAGAGCTGTCCTTGACACATTAGCACACTATTTTAGACAACATAAGATGAACACTTGGCAGTCTCAATATGTCCACCTGCCCAAATATGAATGTTACTCTTCACTGATAATCATGGCCCCCAGGAACCAAGGACTATAACACTCAGTTGAAGGGTGAGAGTGGTGGCATGGTCATTGTCTGAAAGGGCTGACGATCAAACTGGGAAAACATAAGCCTTGCTCGGAAGAGTTGGTAGCAAGGGCTAAAGGCCAAGGAAGTGATAGAAAGGAGGTATGCCTTACCTTCAAATGAAATTAAGTGGTTGCAGGAAATTGGGAAGACAACATGGAGGTGGTTATCATTTGTGGTCATGAAAAATAAGTAGGGTTTCAAAAGGTAGGGAGAAAGTAGTCCTACCGAGGGAAATAGCGCAAGTAAATGCATCTAATCACCTCTACGCTTCTACTACCAGGACGCCTGTAAGCAGCAATCATAGTATGTATGCTCTACATGCATACAGAGATGCTGTCCATGCAAATGCATGGTACACAGTGTGATTCTGAACTTATGAGGCAGATATGACTATCCCCATTTACACTCAGAAGAAACTGAATTTTTCATAGGGCAAATGACTTGCCCCCAAACTGAATAGCCAATGGGTAAAATCAGCTCTGATTCTAAAGTTTGTGCTCTTAATTGCTCAAAGGCACGGAAGTTAAGACTGTGTGGATGGTGCAGGGGAGCCTCTGTTTCAGAGCACAGGCCTGAGGCATGGATCATAAGGCATCGTTGACTAAGCAGAGGTCTTAGGCCTGAACAGCAGAGATGAGGAACGATGGAGGCAGACGATGGGAGCAAAGGGCTGAAAAGGGCCAAGTCTGGAGGGAACCTACAGAGGTTTATTTTAATTTCTCTTGGGCCTAGAGCAAGTATCTGGGTGGTGGTAGAAAGCATGCTGGCATCATCTAGCTTTTGGCCCCTTGGCCTCCTGGATGGGGTAAGCTGATAAACAAATTACACTTACTTGTGAGGTTTCCCTTCCGTTCCTCTGCTCCTGTGCAGCTGACTGCTGAAGGCATTGCCCTCAGCTTCATCTGAAGCCCTTTCTGAGCACTGTCTATGTGTTGATGAAAGTGTTCTACTAAACGCTACAGAACTCAGCAGGAATGGCCCAGTTAGCTCTGGAGCACATTCCAGGAGACTCTGGCAGACAGGTGTGGATTGCAGCCCTGGATAACATGAACAAGCTCAGGTTCTATGCAGGATCCCAGCCACAGTAGGAACCCTTCACAAGCTTTCTGGCTGGGATATTCTAGGGGAAGTTCATCAGTGGGTGGTTTAAAGCCAAAGATTTATATCAAATTATTCCTTACATCTAACTTAAGGGAATGGAGAGACATGAAAAGCAAGGTGGATTTAGCACCTATTATTTGCAGACAGCAGCGTGTCTTCATTTCACATTTTCTCTCACATAAAACCCCTACTGTCATGTAAGATAGGCATCATCTCATTTAATAGACTGGGAAACCATAGCCTAGGAAGTCTTAATAATTTGACCATGGTCACAGAGCTGGTAAGTGGGACCATCTGGTTTCAAGTATAAGTCCATCTGATTCCTATCCCTGAATGGCTCTCCCATTCTGTTGAAGCCATTCTGGGGCTCTAGGGAATATTTTTGGTACCCAAAGCATTAATATGCCTACCTGCATAAGATGAGGTGTGGTGTCTAGCTGAAGAAGATTTCCCTGGGTAGCCCACTTCTTTATGAAGCAGAGATCCCAGTGTGAGCCTCACTGCTACTCACCCTAGGATTCGGGTATGGCTGATGGAAGGTGGCGGAGGTTCTGGGGAGTTTCCTGGGAGAGCCCTCCTCTGAAAAGAATGAGTCTTGAGAGGAATCGTGTGAGGATGGGGATGGAGCAGAGGTGAGGGGGTCATGCTGAGATTTCATCCTTACTCCTCTTCCTGTAGCCAGATAGCTACGTCCTGGGGAGAGGTAGAATAAAAGGGTAGTAAAGACTCCAGGACCCTGTGGAGTGTCCGGAGGGCGGCGCTGCCTTGGGACAAATGCAGGTGAGTACAGCCAGCATGAGTTGGAGTGGGGTGTCCTGCTGGCACAGCACACCGTGGCCTGAGCAGTTGCCAGGGAAGTTACAAATGCCCCAGGAGAAGCGAGTTGAGAATACTGGTGTCTATCTTCAATCACTGCAGCCACCTTGCCCAAGAGTGCCATAGATGCTGGTGTGGGAAGAAAGGAAAACAGTGGCTGGAGTGGCTGCTGAGAGGATGGCTTCCGAAGCACCCCCAACTGACCCTTCTGGGTGAAGCGGTGCTGCAGGGGCAGCACATAGGAAGAGGTCTTGTTTGAGACCCTTGGGAACCGTAAGTCACTAAGTTGCACTGAATTACGGCATACTAATTATGCTACAGGACGCTCCTTGAACCAAAGAGAAGCGTCTCTTCCTCTCTCCCTCCCTGTGGCAAACATTTATTCAGTGCCATGATGAACCAGGCATAGTGTAGGTTCTAGAGATTCTGAGATAACTATAGGATGAAGTTATCCCTCAAAGAAGACAACTTCTTAGGCCAACAGGACTAGGGAATTGTGGGGCTTGGGTCCTGCGGTGATCTTTAAGCCTACGAGCACCAGTGGAAGCCCCATGTCCCATCACCAGTTTTTGACATCTTGGAGCTCATGGTCCACCCTTCCTTCCCAGCTTCATTTTTCAATACCCTGCCATAGAGCATCCCAGCAATAGAACAGGAATGACAAAATATCACCCTCTTCTCAGTCCTGTTGCTTCTCTCACCACCTAGTTTGTGTCCTGGTATTGTCCCAAGGGCCACCAATAGTCAGGGCCAAAATCCAAATATAGAATTAGCAATGGTCTCTGCACACTGAGCTCAAAACTAAATCCTGGCGTTAAGGAAATGCCTAACTGCAATAATTACATGAGACACAGAGAGTCTCACATTGGAAGAACTTAATATGTCTGAGCAGAAGAAGAAACTAGGCCAACACAAAGCCATTCTACATCTTTGTAAAACAAGCCAGTTCAATAAACATAACATCAAGGGGAATGAGTCCTCTGGAGAGGGCAGAAGCCTCTTTCACACAGATGAAGCTATTAAGATGCAAAGAAGGTTGCAACTTGACTTCTCTGTTTGCAAGTGCTATTTTTCTCCCCAAGCACTGGATTCTTTGCTTTTCCTTTTCCCAGAAACACTAATTATGCCAACCTCCTTCTCCACTCAAAACCTGACCAAACCTTCACCTGTCTCAACCTTTGACCCTACTACTGGCCCTCCCCAATCAGGCCAGTCCATTCCCCGTCCATATGTTCGAATTGCAAAATATATGTATTCATTTGCTAGGGCTACCATAATGAAGTGTGGCAGACATAACAAAGTGACCACCCAGACTGAGTGGTTGACACGGCAGAGATTTACTGCCTCACAAAGCTACAAGTCTGATATCAAGGTGTCTGCAGAGATGGTTCCTTCTGAGGATGGTGACAGAAGGGTGTGTTCCAAGCCTTTCTCCTTGGCTGCTCAATGGCAATCTTCTCCCTCATTCTTTAAATCACCTTCCCTCTGTATCCACATTTACTCTTCTTAAGGATATCAGTCCTGCTGGATCGGGGCCTACCCTAGTCGCTTCTTTTAACTTAATTACCTCTTTAAAGACCCCAGCTACAATATGATCACATGCTGAGTATAGGGATTAGGACTTCAACCTATGAACTTTGTGGGGGAACACAATTCAACTCATAATAATATTCTCTAGAGATGGCTTTCTGATTGGTTTCTGGAAGATGAGTCTTATTTCCCAGCTGGTTTGCACGTTCCACCAATGTGATTCATCTCTGTTTTTCACAAAACTTAATGGTTAGTTGACTTAACACTTAACATTTGTGAGCTCCAAGAAAGAAGGGACTGTGCCTTTCTTGGGAACCACTGCTAATCCTACAACGACATCTGACAATGGTAGGAATGTATCAGATGAATAAATAAGTAACCGGAATATTACACATTGGGATTACATCCCTCTGACCTTCCAGAGACTGGCCTTGTTTCTAGAGAACAACCTGATACTAGCTTTCACTGTAAGAGGGAATATTTCTACATTTCTGGTAAACCTGATATATTGTAAATATGTTGCATCAGCCACAGAAGTAAACACATGTTAGCAACAACAGGCAGTCAAAATACTCTTTAAGCGTGATTGAATAGAATTCTGATTATACAGTTTAGCCAAGGAAGTCGGTCCAGCTCAGCAGCAATTTTCACAGTCAAAGCCAATTTGAGCAACTCGGGGCTGAGGTTTAAACTCTCAACTGCCATGACGTTTCTACAGGCCCATGAATTGGTGTAACAGCTTTAGGATAGTCCACTCTTCTGCCACCTCAGCAGAATGATCCCGGAAATACCCTAAAGCAGTGCACTGCACAAAATGTTTATCCATGAGTCCAACAGGGACCAACTCCCTATCTTCTACAGGGCGTGGAGATAGATTCTAATTAGTAGCAGAACCTGAAGTTAAGAGGTGCTCAAGACACATCATGACTTCAAGTCCTTGCTATTTATAAGTGTGTACACAGATACTTAAACAGATTTTTTGTAGCTTTTCATAAATCATATCACACACAATTTTGTTATAAACGGGCATATATATTTACGCATGGACAGGTGTACCTGTATTTATATGCATGTTTACAAATATATTTCTAAATGTATTATGTGTTCTTTTTAGCATCTACTTCATTACCTCCACCTCCAAATATTACCAATTAACAGAGAATTTGAATTGGGAATCAGCATCAACAAAATGTGACACTGGCGAACGGAGCCGGGAGAGACAGAGGCAGTCAAAGCAAAGAAGAGTCTATGTCCCTGGTTATGTCTATCATTATGACATGCTCCTCTCCATCCAAAATGACGGACAGGCCTGTAATTTGCTGTTGCTGTTTTGGTACACATTTGCAGAAACAAACTTGGTCATGGTCCCCCTGCTGCGAACTCAGCCATGCAAGTGCCATAGGAAACAGGCTTTGGCATTTTAGCTGCTCACAGTCTGGGTCATTCATAAAAGTTTAATTTTCTAAAAATATTCAGTGAGATGCTTTCCCTGAATGAGACGGCTTCTGGTTCATCAACGTATTTATGTGAGTAAATAGGAGGAAGATCGGTAAGTCAGGAATGTAATCAGCTATCATCCAGTCCATCTGGTTTAATTAGAGAGCCCAGCAGCTCGCAGGCACCTTTTAGTAAAATGCTTCAGTACTGGCTCCCAGAAAGGCGGGGGTGCTTCTGAATGTAGTTACAAATGCTTGCCATCTCTCCTGCCTCCACAGAGCCCTTTATCAATTCCCATCACAGAACAAACTGGAAACACATCACTGCATGCCTCTTAAGGGCATGCAAATGAAGCTACATGTGGCATAGGCGAACACCACTGAACATCACCACCAGTCCCTCAATTCATTCGATAAGCATCAACTTAAGCATCTACAATAAACATGTACTGGTGCTTATGCTATGCAGGGACTGTGTGAATGGGCCTTGGACTAACCCTGGTTGGGGAGATCAGGACATAAACAGATAATTTCCAAACTCTGAGATGCACTCTAAGGTATTGAGGGAGCCCCAGGACTGGAAATCTGCTGAGCTGATTCTGGAAGGGCACTTGGGAGCAAGTATGGACAAAAGGGAAGGAAGGAAGGTTGTAGGCCAACAGCTCTTAAACATAAGCCTGCACCAAAACCTTGGTACATTACAGATGGTTGGTCCCACCCTCAGAGTTTCTGATTCAGAAAGTCTGGGGTGGGGCCAGAAAATGTTCATTTCTATCAAGTTTCCCACTGATTCTAATTCTGCTAGTGTGGGGACCACAGTTTGAAAATGGGCTAACAGTGCCAACCCAGGCTCACACTGGAATCACCTGGGAGCTTCAACAGCTACCCAAGCCTGGGTCTCCTCTCCGGAATGTGTCATTTAATTGGTTTTGGGTACAAACTGGATATCAGCGATTTTGTCTGTTTGTATTTCAAAAATTTCAAACTTACAGAAAGGTTGCAAGCACAGCATAAATAACTCTCTCTTTTTTTTTTAACTGAGCCATTTGAGAGTAATTTGTTGACTTGATGGCCCATCATTTCTTTGTAGTGCATTTTCTTATAAATAAGAACATTCTCCTACATAACTAAAATATAAACATCAAAATCAGTCAATTCACATCTATACATTACAACCACTCAAGTTTTGGCAAATGTGCCCGTCATGTTCTTGATGGCAAAATGATCCAGTTCAGGATCACAAGCTGCCTTCAGTTGTCATGTCTTTTACTTCCTCAATCGGAAACAGTTTCTCAGGTGTCCCTTGCCCTTCCATAACCTTAACACTTTTGAAGATTACAGGACTGTTATGTTAAAATACGTCCCTCAGCTTGGATTTGTCTAGTGTTTCCCCGTGATTCCATTCAGCTGTGCATCTTTGGCAGGACTATCTCAGCTGTAACTTCTTACTCTGCCCTCTAAAGCGGCCCATGGTTTCTGTTTGTCCCATTACTGATGAGGTTCACTTTGCTCACTTGATCAAGGTAGTAACTGCCAAGCTTCTCCACTGTAAATGTACTCATTTTCCTTTTGAAATTAGTTGTTCATGCAGAGCTCTTTGAAATTATGTAAATACTTTGTCATCATACCATCGATTCGTTAGGTAATAATCTATATCAGATGAAATCATGGTTTCTTATTTTGCACATTAGGTTATAACGTGTTACTATCATTATTTGTTTGAGACCAATGGAGGCCCTTCAACCTGGCTCTGACTTCTGGGTTTTTAAAAGCTTTTTGGGTGATTCTAAAGTGCAGCCAAACTTAAGAACCACTTCTCTAGGTAGATCAAAGCACCTATATTCAAAGGAATGCAGGTAACATGCAGCAGCCTCAGGGAACTGCAAGGTTTTCAGTGTGGTTGGTAGACAGGACGGAGATGGAGATGAAGACAGGGAGAGATTCAGTCTTTAGATTCATCTGAGCTCAGACAGCCTCATCATCATTCTCTGGTGATGGCATCCTATCCATCTGTAGACACCAAGCTATCACTCCATGCACCATGGTGGTACTGCCTCACAGTTAGGTACATGGTTTTCAGCATAAGGGGAGGGGGGTTTGAGTTCCTGCTCCAACACTTAGCTCTGCAACCTTGCACTAGTTTCCTGTTATGGGCTGAATGTTTGTGTTCCCTTCCAGATTTATATTTGGAAGTCCTGTTGTGGCTGTACTTAGCCATGGGGCCTTGAAGGAAGTAATTAAGGTTAAATGTGGTCCTGTGGGTGAGGCCCTAATCTGATAGGATTAACGTTTTTGTAAGAGACACTAGAGAACTCATGCATGTGCACTCTTGCATGCGCGCTCTTTCTCTCTCTCTCCACAAAGAAGCAGGCAAAGAAGAGGTCCTGTAAGCACACAGCCAGGCAGCAGCCACCTACCAGCCAAAAGAGGCCTCAGAATGAAACCTGTGTTGCTATAACCTTGATCTTGGACTTTCCAGCCTCTAGAACTATCAGAAATAAATGGCTGCTGGTTAAGCCACTCAGTCTATGGTATTTCCCATCTGTAAAATGGATACTAATGGTCCTATCTCATGGAGGTCTTGTGAGGTTTAAATGAGAAGGAAACAAAGTACTCAGCATGCTACCTGGTTCTCAGTAAAGGCTTAACAAGTGGCAGCTATTGCTATGACTTCACTGGTCCTCAAACACACCCTGCACATTCCCACTACTCTGCCTTTGTTCATAATCAGTTCAATTCCACAAACATTATTTGAGCAAGTCCCTACTGCGTGCCAGACATTGTATGAGGTCCTGGGGATAAAGAATGCAACAAGGCCTTGCTTCAAGTCCAAAGACTAGAGTGAAGATGCTCCCCACTGCTGGCCTTGGTGAAGCTGCTTCAGATTCCATTTGTAATAAAGGGACTGATTCACAAGAGGAAACAGGAGCTTGGTTTGAAACCTGCTTCACAGCACTGGGCTGCTGAGAAAATGAGTAAATCATAGGATTGGATCCAACAATTTCTCAGTCTCCCTTGGTTTTACGATATTCATATGGTAATAAAGTCTTCTCCCCAGCTTACCAGTAATTATCTGAGGCCCTCTAAACTAACATGGGTGTGTTTTATTTTCTTGACGATCACAGAGATTTTTTTTTCCCTTTGTGTTGGTTTCAGGTATAAGGTAATCACACTCTAAAATGAAAAGAACTTTAAAACAAGCAAAAATGGAAGGGCCTTCCTATGCTCCACTGAAATTCAGACAGGAGAGGGACAGACGCATTCCTGAGCCACGTGCAATCATCACTCACAGGGTTCAACCGACTCATACTGGAAAAAAGCACAGTCATAATTTTATACTTCCTTTGGGTGAACAAACAGAGAAGCACTTTCTCCGTTTCTGGAGGAGAGCTAACTTAGGGAGTCAAAATGAGTTTGAGAAGATAAAAGATGAAGAATCCAAAATGTCACGCAAAGTCCATATGGAAGCATGGAAAGGGACATCACCCCATGTGTTCGAGGAAAGCCAGATGTCGCATGGACACTTTTACAGAAGCCACCCTCCTATGGCCTCCCCCAAGACTCCATTTGTATCTCCATTACTGCCTTTCCTGATTGTCTTTTTGCTTTAGAGTTTTTGAGTATGTTCCCTCCTAGACAGTGAGTTCCTTAAGGGAGAAATTCCTCTCTCACGGGTCCTTGCTGGTGTCTCCCAGGGTCTAGCACAAAGCGGGTGCACACTCGCCACTCCCGGTCCTGCACATCCCTAACTGCAGGGGGAGGCTGGGTACACAGAGGATGCAGGTGCCCAACATTCGGCCTCGGATCCAGACATACCGTGCTTTCCCCTTCTACCGGAAATTCCCACTCTCTATGATGTTTTTTCTTAATATCTTTGTGATTCTGTCCCTCATTCCATTGCAATCCTTAAATTTTTTTTCTCTTCTCCTTTATCATTCTCGACCTCAGAACTAACCTTTCTGTTTATAGCCACCACGCTCCCTTTTCTTCCTTCCTTAAAGCATCTCTGCAAACCTCTTAAAGCTCTTTGACAGACATGAATGGTGGATGAAAGACCCTGCGGAGGTGTTCACTAAAGAGTCACATTCTCCTTCCTTGTGGCCAGGAAGAACGCTTAGGAGAGATGTGGATGTTCCTTCAGTTCACAGGCAGAACTTGCTCATGCTGGGGGAGAGCGAGTGTGTGAGGCTCCTGACACTGGCCCTCCCACCACTGGGCTGTCTGAGCCAGGGCAGGGGTTTCCAAGCTGCATTCCCTGGAACCTGACGCCTCCTTGGCCCTCCAGGCCTAAGAAGAGAACAAGAATGGGAGAGAAGAGTGGGTGGGGTCATGTCTCCCATTATTCCTGCTTCACACACGGCCACTCCACCTTCATCTGCCAGACAGATTAGACTTTTCTAAATGATCAGGGTAGAAAAATGGTGCCACTGCTGAAATACTTTGTGAGTCACTGTAACAGTGGGGGAAAAAACAGCCAGTCAGATCAATTGAATGTTGGCAAATCCCTCCTTTAAGGGTAGATTAGATTTGCATATTGGAAACCATCAAAAGCCACTTGGAGTCAAGCCTGGTGAAAAGATAATGTGAGCACAAGGAATAATAATGCCACCACAGGAAGGCAAAACAGCAAGGACAACAGCACTGTGGGAGGCCAAGGCGGGCAGATCACAAGGTCAAGAGATCGAGACCATCCTAGCCAACATGGTGAAACCCCATCTCTATTAAAAATACAAAAATTAGCTGGGTGTGGTGGTGCATACCTGTAGTCCCAGCTACTCACGAGGCTGAGGCAGGAGAATTGCTTGAACCCGGGAGGTGGAGGCTGCAGTGAGCAGAGATTGTACCACTGCACTCCAGCCTGGTGACAGAGTGAGACTCCGTCTCATACGAAAACAATGCCGTCCACATGGGTATGTGTGTAGCTCATGAAGCACTCCCAGGAGAAACTCCCCAAGCAAGCATCTGTGACATTGTTGGAACAAGTACATAAACTGACCTTACAAGGTGATGACATTGAAGCTCAGAACTCGCTCCTACGCATAAATTCTCCTGTTCCTTATGAGCATGGCTGAGTGTGTGTGCGCACATCTCACTGCTTTAAAATAAAGTCCAAAATTACTCTGGTGAGTCTTTGGAGAAGAAAATGCCTCATGGTGTTTAGTCTGGATTTAAATGCTGCTCCAACGCTTACTGGCTGTGTGATTCCAGGAAAATCATTTTAACTTTTCTAAGCTCAGTTTCATCATCTATAAAATGGGACTAACAATATTACTACATAGGGTTTCGGGAAATTTAAATGTGGCAAAGCATGTTAATTCCTCAGCTCAGAGGCTGGCAAAGAATAAGTTCTCCTAATAGTTGTGGCTCTCAGTATTATAATTGCTATTATCATTACCCTCTGACCTGAGCATACCTGACTCCAGCATACCTGGCCAGCACGCATTCATGATCCCCTTCTCTCTTTCGTTCATAGATGAGGTCTTACTTTAATTGACTGAGAAGCATTTGGAAAAAACAAAAAAAGAAGGCCAAGGGCAGCTTTGCTAACTCATCTGATGACTCACGGGAAATCAAGATTAGAACAAAAAATAGAGGCAGTTTGGGCAGCAGGGCATGGGGAAGACTCACAGTAAAGCCCCATGCATTTTCGTGGGTGGAGACGCGGAAAAAAAGCAGTAGGGTGGGTCCTGGAAAGGAAAGTGAAAGATGCTGAAACATGAAGGTCTCTTAAACTCACAGGTGCAGTGAATATCAGCACGAGATCTGTGAGAACCCTGATTCTAGTCTACGCACAGTGAGGCCCAGAGACGTGAAGTTACCTGCCCAAGGTGGCCCAGCTCCTGGGTGGATGAGCAGCATTTAAGTGCTTGCTTATCTCCTGATGCAGGGGCCACTGATTTTTCCCTGCCACCCAGAGGGCTCTGTCTGAGCTAAAAGGGTTTGTGAGGGTCGGGCAGGGTGGCTGAGCAGCCTTCACCCAGTGCTCTGAAAATGCTCTGGTTTTTCAAGTCTGCAGCCTCAAAGCGTAGCCTGCAGTAGTTCTCCTGTCTCACCTTCTACTAAAAATGTTCACTCTGAAACTTGTAACAGTGGTGACCTCTGACAAACGGCACGTCCCAGCTGTTAACATTATTTGGCTTACAACGGAAGTTGCCCTCAAGTCCCTTATAGCCATGCCCAGGGAGGAGGTGACACTGTCAGGGCCAGGCCGCAAGAACGACAAAGAAAAAGTCACCTGGGCACTCACGGTCTGGGAACGGCTGGTGGCTCCATCAGGCTTCTTGCAATCACTCTCTTCTGCAACCGTGGGTTGGAGACGTGAATGCCGCCTCTAGACTTGCCAATTAGGCCCAGCCACGGGGCTGTGGAGCCCCGCACAAGGATTCCCTATTACCAATTAGCGGATGGAGGATCACTTTATACCAGGGCTTATTTTCAGCACATTGTCACCCTTTCACTGGGGCCAAACATTTTGTACCCAATCCATACCTGAGTTCCAGGACATTGCATTTCAAACCTCTGTTAATTGACTTCGTTAGTTAATGTGCTGCTCCTTGAATCCTGGGGGTAAATGAGCAGATGAAGAAGGCTAACTTAAAGTCTGCAGACAACAGAGGAGGATGGATGCCCCCGCCCCCCCCCCCCCGGGTCTCATGGAGCCCACGTCAAGGGGCATCAAATTCTCCCCAGGCTTAGCTCCATTAGTCATCCCTGAATCCTCTAATGAGCTTAGGTTATTTCCTGTCCTTCCAGGTTTTTATGAAGGGAGGTGTCGCAGGCAGTATGAAGCCTGCGTGTGTATCTGAACCCAAAGCAGCTCCCTTCACCAGCAACCCCTTGCCAGCTGATTTCACTTTAGTTGTTTCACCTCTCGGGTTCCTTGTCTGCACATTGGGAAAAATTGCTGACTCGCCCACTTCTCCCCTTTACGAGGCCAGGCAGGTAGTTCTGCGGTGCAAAGCCCTGCTGCTAAGGCGAGTGTGATTAGCTCCCTGGGGTGATAATGGAAGTCATTCACTCTGCGCTTTTCCTACGTGGCTCCTGAGTTATCAGGACCCTTAAGAGCCAAAATACAGGAGAAACATGTTCTGGGACTTCAGCCCTCTAAAGGCATCATTCATTCCACATGCACTAAGTCTGTGCCAGGCTGCTTGTAAGCGGACAGGTATGGACAAATCCCAAACCAGGCCCCCAAAGCTACGGATGAGTGGCAGCATCATACAACTTAAATGCCAGGACCTGGCCTCATCCTAGAACAGCCTCTACCCCAGCCTGGGGCAAGGGGACCACAGTATCAGGTATCTTTCCCTGAAGGAGGGGCCCTCATAGCTGCTTTGTTTACAAAGATTCAGCAAGGGAGAAGAAAAGGTAGTGTTTTTCCTAGGCGTTGAAAAAAGGTTGGGAAAAGGCTGGCACACCTCGCGAAGGGAAGCAACACTGTTTGGCTAGACATAGTGGACAAGTGTGGGCCTGCAGGGGTGGGACCTGGGCAGGTGGCCCAAGGCCATACTGCAGAGATCCTGGAATCTTTCCTGAACGGGAGGGGAGGGGAGAGGGTACTGGGATTTCAACAAGGGAAGAAGCACGATGAGGGACGTCTTAGAAAGATGACTATGGAGAGTCGGAGGCGGGAAGGGCCTGGGCAGGGTGAGCACAGATGTCCTTGGAAGCTGCTGCATGGAGCAGGCCTTGGAGGGCAAGTCGTTTGAGCACAGAGTAATGGGGGCGTAAGCAATTTCAATCCATCATAACATACAGCGTGAAGATATGCAAAACTTGAGAACTGAGATCCGAAAAGAGAAAGCGGGCAAACCGAGTACTGGGTGCCTGATTCCAGGAAGGTGTTCCAGTCTGGTAAGCTTCTTCCCAGGCCAGACGTCCCGTCACTGTCATGGCATCTTCCTGGATTTGACGATTAGGGCTTGGGCTCTGACAGACCTTCTGGAAGACATCCATTTGTAGTTTGCCAGACTTAAAAAAACGAAATAGAAAAGTTGATCCTAGAGAGGATCAACTCTGGAGAGCATTGAAATGAACATGTGGAATTCCATTCCGAGCATGTTTGGCTTGAGTGTACGAAATCTGGGCCACCTTCCCTGAAAGCCCCTCTCCCTTGCAGGCTAAGCTGGATTCTGGGGCCCTCCACTTCCCCCCAGGAAGTGAGGATAATCATGCCTATGTGTGAGGAGTCAGAGGATTAAGAGTGAATCAATGGAAAATAACTGATACAGTGTTAGGCTGGGCACAGAAAACGGGAGACACCTAACAGGGTTCCCTGATTCTTACATACTTGAAATGTGTCCCCTCTTCACAGCCACCAACACTAACCATTTGCACATGTGCATACATGCATGCGCACACCCACATTTCAGTTCCAACTCTCAGTTAAGAGCTGCCATTTGCATTCTGTGAGGTTTTCTTGGGAGGAGATCTTTCCAGAGAGCCTCAGATCCCCCAACACTCATCTCTTCTCCTCACCTACCAGCAGGGGCTGGCCTCAGTGATATAAACTGGAGGATTCATGTAACTTCTCTTTCTTTAAGGTACTTTCTGGAGGTGGGGCAATTAATCCACAGCTCAGCCCAGGGAAGCAGACAGCTGATCGTCATTTCACTAATGAGATCACTGAGCCGTGGCTCGGAGAGCGTGGGCCCAGCCAGGTGGAGACTGGCTGCTGGCAGGAAGGGTGTTAGAACCCTCAGCTACCTAAGCCTGTGGTGGAGCAAACAGCCCTGCAGGACTCAACGCCTTTAACCCTTGGATTTTCATCCAACACTTCTGCAAATCTCTTTCCTCAAATAAACCGCCCCCTACCGGCATAATATGGAAGCTCAGAAGATCGCCCACAAAGAAAAGAGAAGAATCCTGTCTGTATAACATGAGGCAGTCAGATTAAATAATTCCAAAGTGTCTTCTGGCAAATGCAGATCAGAATAGAGCATACTGAAGACGTATCCTTTTAGACCCACTCCTTCTGCTTGTGTCTGGAAAGCCCAGGCCTGCCAGCATCAGCAGCGACACTTCAATTCTGCCAATTTGATCTGACCACGTGGATTTTCTCTCTCCAATACACCAGTTGATAATGAAGAGACAAGCGTTAGCAAGGCAGCCCCGGTCAATCCCAAAGTCCTTAGATGCAAAACACAGGGAAGGTGGTAATCATCAGGAGGAGATCCCAGATGGGCTCATTAAAACCATTATAAGAAATCCCTGTCTCCCCCACGGCACCCCCGACCGCGGAAACCCTGGCCCTGGTGAGTGAGTAGGGATTGCAGGGGCTTCCCTTGCACCAGTTCTTTCTGTTTAGGAGGGAGCACATGGCTCAGCTTGCCAGCCCCACCTGCAGCAGCCAACAGTAGCAGCAATTACCTTTGAAATCACCCTGGCTCACAAACCAAGTATTTGTTATGAGTCTGTGCCTGGAAGTAAATATCCCTTCTGTTTCAGTGACCATGTATCCTGGATTTCCCAGGACAGTCTGGTTTATGCCTGTTTTGCTGACAGCACATATGATTAGTACCTATTTTCATGCTGAAAAGCTTCTTGATTGGGCAATAAAGTATGTGGTTACCTAAGCTCTACCAAGTTGTTTCAAAATTGGTTGGAGGGAAAGAAAAAAAACCTATAGAGCCACCAACGATTAAATTATAAGATTACTTTTCCAAGATGACAGTGATTCAAAGTTTTCACTCACAGATGTTATATATTTAGTTTGAGGTACTGGTGGTGAGGGAGTCGTAAATGCAATTGAGTATAAGATTAGACAAGCAAGAATGGTACTCTGTAGCCTTACAAAATCACAAACACATGTCAGTTGTCAGTTTAACAAAGCATCCTCTGTTTAAAAATAAAATGTTAAAAACAAATTATATTTATACTCATTTTAAATGTTTTCCTATGAAAAGAAAGGTTTTCCTGTTTTTTTTTTAATGAGAGAAAATTCAAAAAAATCAAATTAACCATTTTAGAGTATACAATTCAATTGTATACTTTCACAGTTGTATATGACCATCAAGACTATCTAATTCCAGAACATGACCCCAAAAAGAAACCCCATAGCTGTTACCAGACAGTCTGATTTCCCTCTCCTTCATCTCCTGGCAACCACTAAAATATATTCTGTCTTGATGGCTTTGCCTATTTTGAACATTTTATATGAATGGAACCACATTGTATGTGTCATTTCATGTCAGTTTCTTTCTCTTAGCATAATGCTTTGAGGCTTAACACATGATGCAGCATGTATCTGTATTCTACTCCTTTTTATAGTTGAAAAATATTCCTCTGTATGCAGATACCAGATTTTCCATGCCCATTCATCAGCTGATGGACATTTGCTTCCACTTTTTTTGCTATTATGAATAATACTGCTATAAATAGTCAATGTACAAGTTTTCATGTGAACATGTTTTCAATTCTTAGATAGATACCTAGGAATAGAACTGCTGGAACAAATGGTAACTCTATGTTTAATTTTTTGAGGTGCTGTCAAACTGTTTTCCACAGAGGCTAGATCATTTTACATTCCCACTAGCAATGATCACGAATTCTAATTACTTCACATCTTCTTCAATATGTCTTATTTCTTCATCACCATCATCATCATCATCGCCAGCCCAGTAGGTATAAAGTAGTGCCTTATTGTGGTTTTGATTTCATTTTCCTAATGAATCATTTTCATGCATTCTTTCATGAATATCTTTTTTACAGTGGTCCTTTGTATCTTCTTTGAAGAAATGTCTGTTCACACCCTTTGCTTATTTTATTGATTCAGTTGTTTGTCTTCCTGTAGTTGAGCTTCAAGAGTTCTTACATACTTTGGATACACATCTCTTATGAGATATACTATATACAAATATGTTATCCTATTCTGTGGGTTACTTTTTACTTTCTTGGTAATGTCCATTGATTCACAAAAGGTTTTAATTTTGCTGAAATCCAATTCACCAATTTTTTCTTTTGTTGCGTATGTTTTTGGTGTCACATTTAAAGAAACTATTGCCCAATCCAAAGTCCTGAAGATTTATACCTATGTTTCGTTCTAAAACTTTTATAACTTCAGATTTTACATTTAAATCTTTCATCTATTTTGAATTACTTTTTTTGTACACAGTGTGAGGTAAGGGTCCAAAATTATTCGTTTGGATGTGGCTATCCAATTGTCCTGGCAACATTTATTGAGAGATTATTCTTTTCTGTTTTGACTATAAATGTATGTATTTATGTATGGACTCTCAGTTCTATTCCATCAGTCCATATGTCTATCCTTATGTCAGCACCAACTTGTATGGATAACTGTAGCTTTGTAAAAAGTTTGGAATCAGGAAGGGTGAGTCCTCCAACTTTGCGCTTTTTAATTTTTTCAAGAATATTTTGACTATTCGGTGTCCCTTTAATGTTCATTGAATTTTCGAATCAGCTGACTTTTAAGATCAACTGCAAAAAGGCAGCTGGAATTTGACAGGGATGGCAGTGAATCTGTATGTCAATCAGGGCAGTACTGATATTTTAATAACATTGAGTTTTCTAATCCATAAACACAGAAGATTATTTCTTTCAAAATTCTCATGGTTTTCAAAGTATAGGACTTTCACTTCCTTGGTTAAATTTATTCACAACTATTTTATAATTTTTGATGCCATTTTAAGTGGCATTACTTTCTTAATTTCATGTTTGGATGTTTCATTGCAAATATATAGAAATACAACTGATTTTTGGTTATTAATCTTATATCTTACAACTTTGTTGAACTCATTAACTCTAACAAGGGGTGCGTGCATGCGTGTGTGTGTGTGTGTGTGTGTGTGTGTGTGTGTGTATGTGTGTGTGTGTGTGTGTGTGTGTTTCTAGCTCCTTTTTCTCTCTTTCTCACCTAATTGCCCTGGCTAAAATTTCTAGTAAAATGCTGAATAGAATTGGTGAGAGAAAACATCTACGTCATGTTTCTGATATTACAGGGAAAGCTTCCAGTCTTTTACAGTTACGTATGTTGTTAGCTGTGGGTTTTTCATAGATGCCTTTTATTAGGTTGAGGAATTCCTTTTCTATTTCTAGTTCGTTTAATATGGTATATTACATTGATTAACTTTCATATGTTGAACCAACTTTGCATTCCTGGGATAAATTCCCATTAGCTATAATGTCCAGCTCTTCTAATATGCTGTTGGATTCTGTTTGCTAGTATTTTGTTGATAATTTTTATATTAATATTCATAGGAGATATTAGTCTGTAGCTTTCCTTTCTTGTGATATCTTTATCTGGTTTAGGTATCAGGGTAAAACTGACCTCACAGAATGAGTTAGAAAGTGTTCCTCCTTTTATTTTTTTGGAAAGATTTTGAGAAGGATTGGTGCTAATTTTCCTTTAAATGTTTGGTAGAATCCATTGATGGAGTCATCTGATCCTGGACTTTCCTTTGTTATAAGTTTTTCATTGCTAACTCAATGTATTACTTGTTATAGGTCTATTCATGTATTCTATTTTATCTTGAGTATCAGTTTGGTAGTTTTTATATTTCTAGGACTTTGTTCATTTTATGTAGGTTATCCAGTTTGCTGGTATATAGTTGCTCATTATATTCTCTTAAGATCCTTTTGTATTTCTATAAAATTGGTGGTACTGTTCTTCTATCTTTTTTAAATAACTTTACTCCTGTCTTTTTTTCTCTTCATCAGATTAGCTAAAGATTTGTCAATTTTGTTGATCTTTGCAAAGAACCAACTTTTGATTTTGTTGTTTTCTTTTTCTATTACCTATTCCATTGATCACAACTCTAATCTTACTCTTCTGCTTGCTTTAGGCTTAGTTTGTTCCCCTTTTTCTAGTAACTTAAAGGGGAGGTTAGGTTATTGAGTTCAGGCAAACTGTCTCCATTTTTACTTATTTGGAGGTTTCTTAATTTCTCATTCACTTTTGAAGGATAATTTTGCCAGATACAAAAGTCTTGGTTTACAGTATTTTTATTTCAGCACTTTGAATGTCATCCCACTGCCTTTGGCCTCCATGGTTTGTGATGAGAAATCAACTGTTAATTTTATTGAGTATTTCTTGTATATAATGAGTTGCTTCTCTCTTATTGCTTTTGAGATTCTGTATTTGTCTTTGGTTTTCAATAGTTTGATTATGATATATCTCAGTGTGGGTCTCTTTTCGTTTATCTTAGAGTTTATTGAGCTTCTTGTATGCATACATTGATATTTTTATCAAATTTGGGAAGTTTCACCATTATTTCTTCAAATAATGGTTCTACCCCTTTCTCTTCTCTCTTATGGTACTCTATTTACGAGGGGGTTGGTAGGCTTGATGTCCTCTGGTCTCCTAGGCTCTGTTAATTTTTTTCATTCTTTTTATTTCTCACTCCTCTGACTAGATACTCTCAATTCAACTGTTCAAGTCTTCTCATTCTTTCTTTGGCCTGTTCAAATCTTATGTTCATCCCCTGCAGTAATTTTTTCTTTGAGTTACTCCACTCTTCAGTTACTCAAATTTCTGTTTGGTCCCAGTTTACAATTTCTATCTCTTTATTGATATTCACTACTTGGCAGGGTATTGCCCTCATATTTTACATTAGCTCTTTATACATAGTTTCAGCTTTTTGAATGTATTTAGGATAGCTGATTTAAAGTCTTCGTCTAGTAATGAATTCATTTTTACTTTCTCACTTTCTCAAAGACAGTTACTGTTGATTGCTTTTGTTTCCCCCTGGCATGGGTCACTGATACATTTCTTTGCATGCCTTGTAATTTTTTATTGAAAATTGAACACTGAATATCATAATGTGGCAACCCTGGAAATCAGATTCTCCCTCCTCTCTATAGTTTGCCATTATTGCTGTTATTTTATTTGTTTCTTGACTTTTCTGAATTACTTCCATAAATCTGTATTCTATGTCATGTGTAGCCACTGAATACTTAGTTAGCTTAGTGGCCAATTAGTATTCAAATAGAAATATCTTTCAACACTTGGAACTAATAAATCATCCATTCCTAGGCAAGGGGCTCTGTGTGCACTGTGTGTAGGGGTGGGGGGATACCTTCAACACTCAGCCAGGCCATTTACTACTCAGCCTTTGCCTTCACTTCCTGATTATGCACAGACTGACGGTCAGCCAGAAGTAAAAGACAGGGGCCTTCCTGCATTTATCCTGAGTATGTGCACAGATCTGGGCATGTGAATGTTCTTCTAAAATCTTAAGAAAATGTAGGACCTTTTCAAAACCTTATTCCCCTGACTTTCCTTCCAAGTTTTTTGGTTAGCCTATTGTTTCCCCCAGTTGTTATCCAATGCCTCAGACAGCAAAGAAGAATGTTTTAGACCATGATCCCTTGGGAGCCAAGTTCCCAGTCAGAAGAGATAAAGACATGTTTCTAGTAGCATGTCCTCAAGGCAGCCACCAGCTAGATCAAATTAGAATTTTCTGTAAGTAGGTACATTCTGCTCCTCGTATATCTGTACTAGGAATATGTACTTCAAGGCGGCTGCTGAGCTAGGGAGTGGAATATGGGACTAAGGTCAGTTAACACACCACAGTTTTGCTCTTGTCATTACGAATTAACTAAGGTTTTTTGTTTTTGATTTTAAATAAATGCTTCCCAGAGTACTTCAAGCATTTGGTTACATTCCAGGGTTCTGAAAAAGCGGATTCTGATAGATGCTACCACTTTTTTTCTAGCTTTTATAGAAGGGTAAACTTTGGGGGTGACTGATACCACTATTTTCTTTGACATTACTTGTTTTGTCTTTCCATAAAGGTGAGGCACCTCCTGCTTCTCTTGGGTGTCATGGGAAGATCAGATGCCTTTATAGTCCTTGAAGAAGACTGGAGGGTGGAGGGTCGGGATTGGGGGTTTCTAGGTGTAAACCAAAAATAAAATTCTTAGTGCCACCCCGATACAACTGAGCATCCCCTCCTCTCAGCCAAAGAGATTTCAAAGAAACCTGCAAAACTAGTTCAGGCCATGATAGGAAGACATGGAAGGAGTGGTTGGACATGTCTCATTCTCTGTTCCCTTTGGAATCCAGGTACAACTCACCAGCATTAACAATAAAACAGAGATCTCAGACTAACAAAATAGATTCTTTGTAGCAATAAGATAGAAATTCCAGCCTAACTCTAGTATTGAATCACATGAGAGAGAGCAGGTCCTGAAAGTATCAAAGTATTTTACCCCAAAATATATTTCTTTGTCACATTTTGAAATAGCCCTGCAAAGCTGTCTCTTGTGGGGAAAATTTACATTCTATAGAGAATCCTCTTCCCTTTCTAGTATTTTCCTGATCTGGGAGAGATTTAACTAAGAGTCTGGCACCTTTTAAGGTCTGATGAGAGACATATACCTCTATTCTGTCTGAAGCCTGCTACCTAGAGGCTTCATCTGCATAATAAGAACCTTGGTCTCCATAAACCTTTATCTTAACTCAGACACTACTTTCTATTCATTACAGGTCTTTAGACAAGAACTCTTTCAACCAATTGCCAGTCAGAAAAATCTTTGAATCCACCCATGACCTATAAGCTCCCTCTCTGAGTGGTCCTGCATTTCCAGACTAAATAAACGAATGAATACATCCCTCATCTGTTCTGACTCATGTCTCATGTCTCCCTAAAATGTATAAAACCAAGCTGTAACCCAACCACCTTGGGCACACGTTCTCGGGAACTCTTGAGATTGCATCTTGGGCCATGGTCATTCATATTTGGCTCAGAATAAATCTTTTCAAGTATTTTACAGAATTTGGCACTTTCTGTTAACATAGAGAAATAGGCAAAATTTATAATTTTCGATTTGTGTATTTCATAGCAAAAACTATAACTGCGCCATGTTTTTAATTCTTAAGTACTCCTGCATCTGGAATGTACTGGGGATAATACCAAAAACTGTTTTTGAGCATATGTCAGTAGGGTAAGAACCATGATGCGGAGAACAACTACAGAGTTTCTCATATACAATTATTTCCTGATTCACTTTATAAGAACATATAGCACCCCGATTGAGTGATGATAATTAACAGGATGCTTTCGGTTCTTCAGGTTTTAAAAATTACACTTTTGGCTGGGCATGGTGGCTCACGCCTGTAATCCCAGCACTTTGGGAGGCCAAGACAGGCGGATCACGAGGTCAAGAGATCGAGACCATCCTGGCCAGCATAGTGAAACCCCCTCTCTACTAAAATACAATCATTAGCTGGATGTGGTGGGGCACACCTGTAGTCCCAGCTACTCAGGAGGCTGAGTCAGGAGAATTGCTTGAACCCGAGAGGCGGAGGTTGAAGTGAGCCGGGATTGTGCCACTGCACTACAGCCTGGTGCCTGGCGACACAGCAAGACTCTGTCTTAAAAAAAAAAAATTACACTTTCCCTATGAAACTAGGTTTAAGCAATGGAGTATCTTTAGGATAACACTAATAAAAAGAGGCTGGAGAAGGGTGCGTTCTAGGCATATTTTTGTTGTTTTATAAAAGAATAGTGACAATAGTAATAGCAATTAATTGCTTTTACCAATAACGCTACTCATTTTTTACATTTAATATTAATATAATAATTATTATAATTACTGACAGTTACCTACTTACAAGTCTTATTGGAGAAAGTGGGGGAATGTGGACACATAAATAAACACTATCTAATGTCTATCCACAAACAATTTACACAATATAGGAGGTAACATACAAAAATAATGAGGCACTGTCTTTAATAACCAGTGCTACTCAAAGTTCATTTTGAGCAGAACTGATTTGCAAGCTTGTTGTTACTGGTTTGACACAAGATAAATACAGAAATTGAGAGTAGTGCTTAGAAACTTACAGCACTTTGACAATGGGGCACATCCCCTCCAAAGTGAAATGTGTTGTCTGTGACGTTTGATAATAATAAGCCTTGACTTGTATTATATATGTTTGTTTGTTTGTTTTTGAATTTGGAGGGGCAGAGAGATTACTAGGGACTAGAGTGGTTTGAGCAGGATTTATGGAACAAGTGTGACTTTACATTATTACAAATTGTAGGTGAAGAATGAAGGAAAATTCCAAGATCAAGTTTCCTAAAATTTGGAAATAAACTGTGTAAATTCTCCTAAGGTTTCTATCTTTCTTGTCTGAATGTAAGAATCTTTTTCTATTATGATGGGTGAGATCAGGAAGTGAATTAAAATCTTTTAATTTCCTCCTTGGTTTTGAAGTTCCTTAAAGAAGGGATTTAGAATTTAAATAGTATGGTTATTAGTATCTTTGAGTGAAGGATAAAACGTAAATTAAATGTCTTCTCATTTTTTAAATTAGGTAGAAAAGCTTACTCTCACCTAAGAAAAAGAAGACCTAAATTAAAATTCATTTTGCCCTGAGAGTAATCAGTATATCTGATCCAAATTGAGAAAAATGAAATCCTTTTTAAATTTTAGTACCTGTATTTTCAAAAGCCATAATTCTGTTTGGAAATCTATGAAGGTACATTTTTCTCATATATGAAAAATTAATCTTGTGCTGAGGCTAGGCAAGGAACTCATCCTGACTTTTTTTTTTTTTTTTTTTTTTTTTTTTTTGTTTTATTTTTTTTTTTTTTTTTTTTGAGACAGAGTCTTGCTCTGTTGCCAGGCTGGAGTGCAGTGGTGTGATCTCAGCTCACTGCAACCTCTGCCTCCTGGGTTCAAGGAATTCTACCTCAGCCTCCCGAGTAGCTGGGACTACAGGTGTGCACCACTACGTCCAGCTAATTTTTGTATTTTGAGTAAAAATGGGGTTTTACCGCGTTGGCCAGGACGGTCTTGATCTCTTGTCCTCATGATCCACCCTCCTCAGCCTCCCAATGTACTGGAATTATGGACATGAGCTACTGTGCCCAGCCAACATGTTTTATTTAAATCAAGGAGTTCTCTAAAATTAACAGTTTATCTGAAGATTTAAATTAAAATTTCTCAGTAGTTGAAGGTTGTGGGAACCATGACTGGTCCAAATCAAGTTACTTAAACGTAGTAGTGAGAAGTCCCCAGTCCCTAAGAAGCCAAGACTTCCTGGTGGTCCCACAGCAACACCTAAGTAGGTGGGACTAGAATATAGGACCCTGAATTGAGAGTAAAAGCATGGTCAACTGATTTCTAATCTGACATCCTTACTTTTGTAGTTTCCTATGACTACAATTAGCCTCAGACATGTGCTTTTCAAGTTTCTGAACAATTTGAGGCCATCGCTTCCTAACTGGCCAAAGTCGTCAATGATCATACCAAGTTAGACAGAGACGGTGACCAGCTAGGTGGGAAGTTGGTATCTGTCTTTGGCCATGGGAGCTTTAGACATAGGTTCATCTGGGGACAACACAAGGCTGTCAGGGGCAAGGTAGAGGCTTCCATTCAAGCACACAGTGCCCAGACACACAGACCCTGGGTTTCTGAAAGGCCCCCAAAGTGCTTAGATCATAAGGCACACGTCACATGCTGTGGTTGTTGTCGCTGGCCTGTGTTTGTCCCTAACTGCATGATAACTCTCAGAGCTGTCGCACGGGGTCAGGTTGAGGCAGCAGGATTGTAGAAGCGTAGACCAACTTCCAGGTTTTCCTGAAATGTCTGCCTTGTCTCAGTTTAGGGGAACATAGAACTGCCCAGAATCATTGAGACTTTGATTCAACACAATCCTCAGACTGGGTGATTAAAGCATTTTGGTTCTTTTCGATATTTGTTTGTCCATTTTCTTTGCCTGTCAGCCACTCAAAGCACTTTGAATTCTGCTACTTGTGATGTCCAGTAATGCCAAACGTTCCTGTAATAAGGCTAAACTTGCCTCTCTATGGAAAGACTGGTAATCATGTAGCAAGGGATATGACGATATTGGCAGCATACTGAGGTCAGCTGGGGAGACTGATGCTCAGAACAGATTTCAAGCCTGAAGACATGCGGTTATGATGTCTCATTATTTCTTCCCATGCCACATGGATGGTGTCTCCTCATTGTTGGGCACATCATTCTCACCGCCATGCCTTGGTCCCAGGTGATCCTCCTTTCCTAGAGAATGGTCTGTCTAATCATGATTATCCAAGATAGATTCATGATTTAGCCAAGTCTGCTTAATCTTCAAAGCTCAACTCAAATCTTACCAAAACAGTACTGCAAGATAGGAAAATCATGGACTTCGAGGTTGACCACATCTGAGATGAGCAAACAACTTACCTCTCCAAGTGATAGATTCTTTACCATGAAATGCTAGGTCATTGCTCAAAAATAGGGTGCTCAAAAATAGTAAGTGTTAGAAATTTCACTATTCCAGCCATCCACTGATGCCTTTCTCTCAGGAGCTACAAAAACCTGAGACTCACAACGACATCTTCAGGATGTGTATGATTTGTACATATTTTGGGGATTTCAGTGTCGAATCTTAAACATTCTTGAGGGCAGTGAAGGCACCTCACTTCTTGAAGCACAGATTCAGTTATGCTGAGTACCCACTTAGGGAACACTTGCTTTGTGATAAGTACTGGGCTGCCTTCATTTAATTCTCCAAAGAGGCCTAAGGAGGAAATTTTTATCCCACTTACAGCTGAGGAAACTGAGGCTCAGATCTATTGGTTGCATGTCCAAAGCCTCATAGCTAATAACTGCCATTCCGATCTTGAATCCAAGTCCTCTTTACCTACAAGTGTCCTCCACACAGTAGGGGCTCAAGTGCAAATACTGACTGATTGATGGGCTGGATTCCACTCATATCCCTGGTCTAACTGCATCCTTTTCTTCATGGCATCTTGCCCTGCTGTCCCCTGGCTGCCAAGGTGTGCTGACTCGCACTGGTCTGCGTTCACTCTTGCCATTGTTTTGAGCATCCATCAACACACAGCTGTACAAATCTAAGTACCTGGGAAGTGAGCAGACCATGTCGCACAGGACAACCAACTGGTAAGAGTGAACCAGCAGTGTAGCAGACAGAGATCCCAGGCAGGTCCACTGGGCCAGGAGGAGGGTTGGGAGAGGGAAGATACTGGGGGCAAGTGACAGATTACCTAATACTAGAAACAGGTAGAAATATTAATTCCTCCTGGGGTAGAAAGTCAGAGGCAAATGTAGCTACAATCAGTCATAGCATGCTAATAGCCAGGGAGTCACATTTGATGCTTCTGGAAATGAACTGCTCACCTCGTTGGTCAGAAGGCAATTACCTCCATTCAGTTCAGGAAATGCCTATTTTTCAACCAGTGAGCATACTGTTTGGGGATTTTTGTTCGTCTGTTGTTCTTCCTCCATTGGAAAGAATATATAAAAGTCATAGCCAAAGGCAGAACACTTGCCCCGCTGACAAACAGCCCATCGACCATGGCAAATCTTCTGCTGCTAAACTATTAGAGTTATGACTCGCTGATTCCTTGGCAAACACCTGCCCTAGATGAAGTGCTCCAAATGCTGCAGCTGTCTCTGCCTATTCCCACCCCCCACCCAAAGACTCTATGATGTTTAAAGGCCACCTGAAACACTCTCAACAAGGTACACAATGCAGTTTAACAGACACTAACATCTTAAAGGGCTGACCTAGATTTATGTACTGCAGGTGCACAGATATTGGTATCTGCACCCCACTCCCCATTTCCACTCACTTTTCAGTTGAAACTACTATGATCTCACTGTCTTTTCTTTTACACCGAAGGAAAGAAGGAATTATCCAGAATGGGTGCAGGTTGGGGGGTGGGCACAGTGATAAAGGTGGAATAAAGAAAGGAAAGGGTATTTTTTGAATGCCCACTGTGTGTACATCATTCTGATTTAAACCTGATCACCTTCAGAGAAAAGTATTCTTATTTTATTTCTATTCAGGTGAAATGTACATCAGATGCAATCCCTCATTTTAAAGTGCACAATTTGGTGGTATTTGGTGTATTCACGATTCTCTACAAACACTACTTTTTTCTAGTTTCAAAACAGTCTCACTGCCCCTGAAAAACAACCCACACTCATTAAGTAATCGCTCCCCATTCCATTCTCCCCTTATCGTCTCCTAACCACAAACCTGCTTTTTGGCTCTAGGGATTTGCCTATTTTGGATATATGAGATACAAGAAATCACATAATATGTGAACTTTAGTATATGGTCTTTTAGCATAATATTCTCAGACTTCATCTAAGTTGTAGTAGATCGGTACTTCATTCCTTTTTATGGCTGAATAATATTCCATTGTATGTAAAAACCACTATTTATGTATCCATTCATCAGTTGATGGATATTTAGATGGTTTCTGCTTTTTGGCTATTATGAATAATGCTGCTCTAAACATTAAAATTTCTGTATGAACATATGTTTCTCTTGGGTATACACTCAAGAGTAAAACTGCTGCTTTAAGTCTGCTTTATGATAGGGAAACTGAGGCTGAAAAAGGGCACGAACCTTGCCCAAGGTGATTTAGCTTGTTCATGGTAGAGTCAGGATTGAATATAGTCGACACGATTCCAGAACCACTTTTTTACTTTTACTTTTGTTTTTATAAGAAAAGTAGTCCATCCACTACACTTAGAACTTCTTTGGCTAAAAATTTAGTCAATAATTATTTTTGTCAGAGATTACTAACTTTTACTCTCCAGCCAAACACCCTGACGTCATGTGATTAAAACCACTAATTTGAACTCATGGGTTCAATAGTTTCATTTGCCTCATGCTGAGATCTGAGCTTTTTGTTTCCCAAGAAAATCAATAGCAACAGACTTTATCTTGTTAGATTAAATATAACTTTTATTTTTAAAAGCTCCAATTATGCCCTAATGCACTGTTTATGTACTCAGAGGGCTTAATGGGATAATAAATGAAATTTTAATTTGACAATTAATAGTGTAAAAGTGTTAGGATACTTTGGAATTAGGAAGGCTTGTGTGTGATTTTCTTTTTTTATTAGCCTTTGTTTTAGGATATAATTATACTTGTCTCACATTATGATTGGGAGTAACTCAATTAGTAAGAAGTAGAAAAATGAGTAAAATTTCTACTCCTGTGCCCTTTGTAGCAAGTTATGAAAACAAAATAAAAAATAAAATATAATCAGGAGTCCTAAGCATTGCTAAGAAACGGTGTCATTCTTTCATTTGCAATCATTCCTGGATAAGAAATGACTGCTCAAACAGCCAATATCTTTATCATGAATATTCATCAGGAATGTAAACTAGTAAGACAGCAAATTCTGGAAGAACTTGGATTCTCTGAATGAGGCAGTAGATTATTTAAAATGTGTGAAATATATTACTATACAATTACAAAGTTATTTCCTCACATACCTGTGTATGCACACACACACATCCAAGCCCACACACCCACACCTACAGCATGAGTTTTCCAGGGCTCCAAAAAAAGCAAAAATACTTGGACCATTATTTAATATGCACTTAATACTTGAGGGTGCCACGCATGAAACATTATAAAGGAGTTAAAGTAAATGGAATCGCAAAATACAAGGCCAGCAAAAATCAATTTATAAACCTTAGGTTTAGCTAAAGTGAGTTACTCACAACTAAGTAAAATGTTCTCTATGTCATCAAATTCCAAGTCAACTTTATCTATATGTCCTGTTTGTTAAAAAGGCAAACAACTCTTTTTCAAATTAGCAAAAGCCAAATCTCATTCATTTTTCCTTTATTCAATGATTATTGGATGCTCACTGTAAAAGTACAATTTCTAAAAATGAATGGAAAACCCAGTCCCTGTTGAGAAGACATGGACTATACCCAGGAAATATTACCACTTCACTCACCTTCTCAGAACCACGTGGGAAGAGAACAGAACTTCCTGGATCAAGCTGACTTCTAGCCAAAGACCAAAGAACAACTACCAGTACAGCAAGTAGAAACTGTTTGTTGAGAGCATGAATAAATGAATGAATGAAATACCACAGACAGAATAAAGACCTCGTAGAATTTACTTGGAAACTACAGACTGGATAAGGGGAGACTCACTGGGGGTTTTCAAGGAGGTTTTCTTCACTTAGCTCAATAGAGGATATTTCTGGACCACTTTAGACAGGTAAAAATTAACTTGACAGGCAATACATATCAAAAGTCCTAAAAGCCTTAAGAATGTCTTAATAATACTAGTTTTAACAGTTTTTGTTTAAAAAAAGGTTCAAAAGATGAAAAAAAAAATTAAAAGTAATAAAGTTTTAATAATATAAAATGGTACTTAAAAGTGAAGACTGGGTGTGGTAGCTCGCACCTGTAATCCCAGCACTTTGGGAGGCTGGGGCAAGAGAACTGCTGGAGGCTAGTAATTCAAGGCTAGCTTGGGCAACACAGCAAAACCCCATCACTGCCCAATAAATAAAATAATTTTTTTGAAAAATTATCTGGGCTTGATGCTGCAAGTGCTTGTGCGACTCAGGAGGCTGAGTGGGAGGACTGCTTGATCCCAGGAGGTCAAGGCTACAGCAAGCCATGATGGCACCAGTGCACTCCAGTCTGGGTGACAGAGCGAGACCTTGCCACAAAAATAAAATAAGATGGTAAAAAGTTAGAAACAACCTCAATGTCTAGTGATAAGAAATAAGAGTATTATGGTAAATGAATAAATAAAATCAAGTCTTTGGATTTAAGGAGAAGCAGATGTGAAATAGTGTTAAGTAAAAAAGATCCATATAAAATGTTGTTAGTACTATAATGTATGCTTTTACACATTATTGTGTTAATAAACACCAGAATTTCAAACAAGGAAGAAAAACGTATTCCTGCTGGAGGAAACGGCACCGAGAAGGCCCATGGGTTTGGAATGATGGAGAGAAGAGGAGAAAAAGGAAGACTTGATTAAAACAATTTCAACTAGTTGCTAGGATTTAGGTCACATTCATTCCTAGTTAAAAACTGAGCTATGATGAAGTTAACCTAAGCCTCCAAAGGTGCTAATTGCAATCCTTAGCAATTCTGTTGAGCAGAGGGACTCTCGGCATCTTAGCATCTAAGAAGACACTACAGTCCTTCTAGGTTAGAGACTTAGACTTTAATACACACTGCCATGCAAGAAAATGCAGGGACCACTGAATAGAGGATCAAGAATAAACTAAACTAACAGCCTGACTCCAAATGCCAGCACATAGAGGCCTTACCAGGTTTTATCTGAAACCACTCATTCTACAACAAATTGATCAATCATCTACAGGCTGATACTGTGAAAAAGCTTTTTTGTTGAAAAGCTGCTGTTGCATCCCCAAGATCACAGATTTGCACAGAACAGAATCTGCAGGCAAAACTATAAACTGGGAGAATACAACATCCTTTAGAACCTCTTTTCACACCTCCACCCTACCACTGACCTCCCCTGCCAATAATCCATTTCAATCAGCTCTAGGATACATAAGTCATAATAGCAAATGTGGACTACCATGAATGTACAGGCAAAACTCATTATACACTCATGGAAAAGACTGCATTTGTCCATGACAGATTTAAAACCACTTCAACACTTTTGGACCCTGCAGTACTAGGCATCCTGTGACATGGTTTGGCTCTGTGTCCCCACCCAAATCTCATCTTGAAATGCAATCTCCCCATGTCGAGGGAAGGACCTGGTGGGAGGTGACTGAATCATCGGGGGCAGTTTCCCAGTTTCTCCCATGCTGTTTTCATGGTAGTGAGTGAGTTCTCAGGAGATCTGATGGTTTAAGTGTTTAGCAGTGACCCCACCCTGCCTTTCCTGTCCAGCATGTGAAGACTGTGGCTTCTTCCCTTTCTTCGCCTTCTGCCATGATTATAAGTTTCCTGAGGCCTCCCAGACACGTGCAACTGAGAGTCCCTCAAACCTCTTCTGTTTATAAATTACCCAGTCTCAGGTAGTTCTTTTTAGCAGTGTGAAAATGGACTAATACAACCTGTTTTTATCTGCAGCTCTACTTTCAGAAGTAAATTCCCAATGTAAGCCATAAACATTCAGTGAATCCCTTATTTTGTCAATGGAACTCTCCTCACCCCACTTTCCACAGGCATCCCTTCCCTCAAAGGCTGTAATATACACAACAATCCTACTTAATGCTTAAACCAATCCTCGGACTCTAGCATCCATCAGAATTCCTTGGAAAGCTGGGCTCCATCATCAGTTTCTAATTTCGGAGGTCTGGAATGAAGCTTTGGAATTTGCAGTTCCAGGAAGTTCCAGGAGAGGCTGATGCTGCTGGTCAGAGGACCACATTTTAAGAAGCGCAGGCACTTACGAAGGGAAATCTAGGTACTGGTATTTCCTACGCTTGCCATAGGATAAAAGGCCTTTACAACCCATACATTTCCAATTTTCCATTACCACCTATGTAGGGTAGGTCCTACAGACACAACATATAAGAATGGGAATGAAGAACAGTCAAGACCAGATCTTCCTATCCCCTTTGAGTGAGAATCCAGGCCTAGATGTAGATGGGAGGCTACCATGGGGTCACTTTCTTCTCTTCATTGCCTCCACAATCATCTACTAATCTGTTGTCACCCCTTGTCTCACAGAGCCTTTGACGCCATGAATGTTGTCAGAGACCCATTCACACAGGTTGCAAAGATATGAGAAGGATGTATAACTGGAAATCAGAATGCACCTGTGGATATTAAGCAAGTCAAAAGTCAGCTGGGCACAGTGGCTCATGCCTGTAATCCCAGCACTTTGAAAGGCCAAGGCAGGCAGATCATGAGGTCAGGAGATTGAGACCAACTTGGCCAACATGGTGAAACCCTGTCTCTACTAAAAATTCAAAAATTAGCTGGGCATGGTTGCGCGTGCCTGTAATCCCAGCTACTTGGGAGGCTGAGACAGGAGAATCGCTTAAATCAGGGAGTTCGAGGTTGCAGTGAGCCGAGATCGTGCCACTGCACTCCAGCCTCCTAACAGAGTGAGACTTCGTTTAAAAAAAAAAAAAGTCAAAGTCAACCTGTGCTTTAAAAATGCAGTCTACTTTGGTCTGGTTTGAGTACTTAACTGATACTTAGAACACTAATACTGACACTTAGAACAGAAAGTCATATAGAAAAAGGCTTTCTTGGATCCACATACCAAAAAATGTCAACTGCTTCAGCATGAAACAACTGCTACATAATCTGGAGATGTCCCACCACCCAGCCCCTCTCCTCAAGGTGCCGGCCTATTTTGAAATGGAAAGCACCGGCTTCCAATCAAGCTCTTCACACTTACTTGACCTTGGCATTCGGTACTTAGGAATGCAGGCAATAGCTATCTATTTACAATATTCTCATTATGTTAAACTCAGCTCTTTCTTGGATAGTGGTAACTTTTCCAGTTTGAAAAAGTGCACTTCAGGTCTCTGAGAAATGGCTAAATCTCTGCATTCTTCTAGCACGTATCATGCCCCAAGGATTCTATCTCAGACACTTCATATATGGGATTTCACTGATCTTCACAATATTATTGTGGGGAAGGTATTAATGTCCCCTTTTGATAGATTGGCTAAGTAACTTACAAAGCAAGTTAAAGACCTGGGATCTAGCTTAAATGTTGTAAATATGTTGTTACCATCGGTACCCCATTTAATTCTCATTTAACCAGTCCAACCTTTTTTTTTTTTTTTTTTTGAAGGGACCTAACTTCAATCTTTGAAACCATCAGAAAGAGCATTTGGTATTCCTAGATACCCACAAACAGTACTACTAGTAGCTTGGATAAAGACAATTTAGCGGGTGGATCCCTGCACACCAAAGGTAAATTTATAACACATTTTCCCTATAATATTTCTCTAGATATTTAATTTTCAAAAGAAAATACAATGTCTATCTAAAAATTCTAAGACCCTTAAAGGGGTAAAAAACCACAGTGTTACCCTCATCTGGTATAAGTGTACTAAGTAACTTGGTAAACCTTTGAGTTAACAAGAAATCAATCTGAGGGCATGTTAAAAATTCAATGTTTTGTCCAAATTTGAACTGGACCATCAGGTTTATCTCTAAAAGCTACCTCAGAGAAACAGAGGTCACTAAGAGAGATGATCTAAGCTGTGCGGCCATTTTTTTGATTTTGGAATTACAGATTTCAAAACTAAAGAACAGAAGTGAATGGCACCAGTCCTGATGGGAAAAGCCTAAAGTCCCTCATAATTTCTTCATGTATTCCAGCAACTTCAGCGATCACAACACTTACAGGCTTCCACCACGAGTCCCCACAAATGTGGTAGCTGTAACGGTAAATATTCTGCTCCCGATTTTCTTTAAAAGAAGCTGAATGGAATGTAACCAATTGTTTGTGTAAAGAACCAGGTCTACATCTCCAATCTCAAGCCTAATCAAAATCCCGCCCTTCTCCTTTGACTATCATTTCGTGAGCCCTAGCAGAATGGGGTCTAGGCCCATCAGCCTGGCTTCCTGTTGCTATCTCTGCCTTTCCCTGCTTCTTTGGGTACTTGCTCTTTCTGTTCTTGCAGGAGGATTTGACAAGGAGAAATCCTATCCTCCCGTCCAGGAGCCTACATGATGATAGCCCAGGAATGGTGGAATGCAAAATCTGAGATCAGAAATCAAGTGGTCCAAGAGCAGGAAACAGGATGCTGGGAGAGCACTGGAGGTGAGATTGTAACCAGAATGAAGACATCTCAACACACGTCTTCTTTCAGGTCCTTCCATGCCCTAGTCCACTGTAACCACAGACCTGAATGAACTCACAGGCCTCCTTGAGAAAGCGAACCTTATCACCCTTTAGAAGACCCTTCGTTTTAACAAGTGTGGTTATTCCATTGGGGCATTGGGGTGTCAAGGGCCAGAAGCTTTAAAAGGGAATGAAAAAGAAGAAAATCAGGAAGTGGTGTAACAAAGGCCTAATGACAAGGGAGGAGTGTCTCTCTACAGACAGGTCACTGGAAGGATGCCAATGGCTCTCGTCGCATAAAGGAAAAGATTGTTATAAAAAGATTTTTAAAAAAAGAAGGAGAAGAAGAAAGAGGCATGGCAGTGGAGACTGGGAGGGTGGGGCAGAGAATAGGGAAATGAATAAGAATAATGACTTAAAAGCTTTCTTTTTTTTCTGGTTCTCTTCTTTCCTTTCCGCAGATGCTCAGCTGAGCAGTGCAGCTGGCTCCCTGACAAATGTGGAAAAATCAGCCAATTTGAGCTGGTTGTTAGCAGTCGGGGTACAGAGGCTCAGATAAATGAGGGCCTGCCTCAGGTGTGGCAGCTGATCTTCCCGAGTGTTCTCAAACGATTCTTGGGCAGCACGAGGCCTCCTGGCCTTCAGGGTCTCACCTGTGCTCCCTTCTATTTCAGGGCTCTACATTCTCATAGGAGTGACCTTGAAAGATGCATTTCCCTCTATTTGTTCCTCCTCCACTCCCCTTTCTCCCTCTGACAAGGTTTCCTTCCTTCAAACTGGTGGGGCTTTCTCTACTCACTTAGTGAAAAGCCTATAGCACAAGGTCTCTTGTCCCCATACATCTGACCACAGACCTGATGGTCCAACTCAAGACCCCCGAGCAAATGCCTGATGTGTATTCCTTTTCACATCACTGCATTGGACCACAGAGTCTGTTGACACCCTGGAAGAATACCCTGGAGTTTCTCGACAAGACAGTGAAGGCTTCTTCGTACAAGTTCACTAACACCAAATAGTATGCCACACATACTTATGTCCTCATTGTTACATCCGCACACAGAGTATGCATATGAAAAAAAGAATGCACATCTGACCATTCCATTCAAGAAAAGCTGTCAATACTTTGAGTCAAGTTCAAGGTGAAAAGAGTTTTCTTGCAAGTAGCTGTGAAAGTTCCTTGCTTATCAAATTATCCTCTTTCTAGTGATTCGTGTTTATGCATTGATAATTAAATAAAAAGAACAGAAATGAGGAACTAAGGTATTAGAATAAGTGCTTATGTGAGGGAAGGTTCTAGAGGGATGGAAATGATCTAGATCTTGTGTGGTTTTTTTGTTGTTGTTGTTTTGTTTTCTTTTTTTGAGATAGAGTCTCACTCTGTTACCCAGGATGGAGTGCAGTGGTGTGATCTCCGGTCACTGCAACCTCCGTCTCCCAGGTTCAAGTGATTCAGCAGCCTCAGCCTCTCAAGTAGTTGGGATTACAGGCATGTGCCACTATGCCCGGCTAATTTTTGTATTTTTAGTAGAGAAAAGGTTTCAGGATGTTGACCAGGCTGGAGTCGAACTCCTGACCTCAAGTAATCTGCCACCTTGGCCTCCCAAAGTGCTGAGATTACAGGCATAAGCCACCACCCCAGCCATACATCTTGTTTAAATTGGTGGTTACATGCATATATATGATTGTCAAAACTCCCTGAACTGAACACAAGATCTGTACATTTTGTTGTATTGTTAATTACATCTGATTCAAAATTTAAGAATTTTAGGTCTTACGTTTCAGTAACACATTGAGGTCTACACCAGCACAATAAAGTGGCAGCTACTATAAAAATGCACAGGACACACATACACTGTGTCATATCATCAGTCACCCTTGACACACAATAGAATATCTTCAAAGGAATCTAATATAATTTTTATACCATCCTCAAATACATTTTAGAAGCCTATAAAGTCCAGAGTGGGTCAAAAAGATTTTTATGGAAGAAGAAATGATATTAGGGTGTGTGTGTGTGTTTGATTACTGCTATTCTTGTAAACTGAAAAGAAAATACCTTCGGTGCTTGAATTAGTTGTTCTCAGATGTTTTGATGTGGGAAGTATTAGCTGGGAGCTTGAAGGGGAGGGTCAACGTAATTGGTTTGTTTGAATAATACTAATTTGCAGATTAAGTAGGAATGTTTGTTTGATTTAGGAAGAGACTGATAGCACTTCAGAGGTGAAAACGTTTTGGATTATAGGGTCCATTCTCTCATTAAAGCAATATAAAAATAGAGGCTCAGAGAAGGAAAGCAATTTGTCTGTGAACATACAGCTGTTTCCTGCCAAATATGAATCTTCCGATAGTCAAGTCTGTTGTCCTTCCAGTTTTTCATTATTCATATTTTTTTTTTTTTTTTTTTTGGTACAGGGTGGGTGCGTGTGTTCGGGTTTGCT
>NW_016107682.1:2739715-2790691 GCF_001604975.1 Cebus imitator
TCTTTTTGAGACAGAATTTTGCCCAGATTGGAGTGCAGTGGCACAGTCTCAGCTCACTGCAACCTCCAACTCCCAGGTTCAGGCAATTCTTGTGCCTCAGCCTCCCAAAGTGCTGGAATTACAGACATGAGCCACCACACCTAGCCCATCATGTATATTTCTGATAGCCTCTTCAGAAGGCTGATAACTTTGTGTTATTCTTGACAGACGCTGAACGTCTCTCAGCTTAGCCAGGCCACCCACCCACTCCTTTATAGACCCTTGAAACAACACCTCAGCATCCTGGGAGACTGGCATAATCATGTTCGTTTATCGGAGCAAGAACCAAACTGACAAGGAAGAGCCATAGCAGGGTCAGATCAGAGCTATCTCCCCTCAGTGGCTGGGAGATCCATCTCTTCGGGAAAGGTTAAAGACAGCTAAACTGGAGCGGTTGTCAGAGGGAGGGCGGGATCCAGAACCCAATAAACAACCACACTGGATTCTCCTCTAGTCACAGCATCCCAGTGCTAGAACAGAGCCTGGAAATCCTCGAGCATGGTAGTTATCAAGCAGTTGTTGCTGTTGTGTTAAAGCAGTGGAATTCTTTTTGAAATTAAATCTTCTGTGAACCCCTGGCAGAGAAAACAATTAAAATTGAGGAAGGGGTTGCTGAGCAGCTAAAACATCCTCACTGTTTGATGGAAAGATTCCTCTCATGGCATATGGAGCCCCGAAACACGGCTATGAGAGATTTCCCAGGGCCCATTTGAACATGGCATTCTCAAAAGGTCAGTGACAGGGAGCGCAATGACACTAAGGCTCATTCCACCATAGGTAGCCCAAGGTAGTAGAGGGTTATCTTCCCGGCACAGACCTGAAATCTGACTCCTGCTAGCTTATATTCATGGATGTTGCCTTACCTCAGAGGCCAAGTAAAATTAACTTGTATCCCCATTTCGCAAGGGAAAGTCTTCATATATTCAAAAGCAGCAGGTATGTTGTTTTTTAGACACGTCCCTCATTGCACAGCAGGCTGTGTCCACGCCCCATCTCTCCCACACACGTGTCCAAACTCACACCACCTCTGCCCCTGCTGCAGCCTTAACAAGACTTCTTGTACTTCCTGTCTGTGTGTGCTGGGGACTGAGCCTTCACAAGGACCCAGGGGCTCCTCAGGGAAATCCACAGGCCTTTTTACATGTGAACAAGAAGGAAAGGAAAAGATTTCACTGCTGGGTTCTTTATCCTCCCTCCCACCAGCTTCAAAGATTACCCCACCCCTTTTGAATTGAGGGCCATGAAGACTGACTGGCTTGGGACCCTTTAGAAGAAGATCAGGTTCCGGGGGCAAATTCTAAACAGATTTTGCATGTGAAAAGAAAATAAAAACAGCTGAATTACAGGCAAAAAATTAATCTGTCCCTTTCCCCCTTAAAAAAAAAAAAGACACCATAACAGAACTACTTCAAGATTGCAAGGGAGACTTCCTGCACAGTAACATTCAGTGTTTCCAGCAGATCAACAGCTGGAAAAGCAAGCTTTTTTTTTTTTTTTTTTAATGTTTAACATTTCACAGTTCAAATGGCTTAACAGATGTGAAATTATAGGATATACTTAGCATTTAGGTTTTAAAAAAATTATTTGCTAAATATCTTTTTAAAAAATACAGTTGGTGGTTAGTTCTTGATGATAATGGCAAGAATTTTTTAAATGTTCATTATACTAAAGAAAAATGTTCACTATGTGGAATCATACTTTAATCAGCTTACCATGTGGCTTACACAGGTTTGCCTAAGATTAACTGGACATTTTAAGGCCTGGAAACAGATTGTTCTACTGACCAGCCAATTAATGTAAATGTAAAAGATGAGAGGCACAAAGACTGGGAATGATATCAGATGCAAAGTGAACATCCCATAATGGAAATGGATAATGAGCCACGCTGGTGAGTGAAGAGACACCAGATACAGATTCCAAGGCAAGGACACCCTTGTCCAGGGAGCAAGCCTGGGAGAGCACGGAGAGGTCGTGTCCAGCCACTGCCCTTCATATGGGGACAAAATGAGTGCAGAGGATTGAACCAGAGAACAGAAGCTGCTAACTTGACAGAAAACAGACCTGGTGAGGGAAGGCTAGTGGAATTGGGTGGTTTTGATCTTAGAAGAAAAGAAAAAGGGCAATTTGATTACTACTGTCAAGCACACGGCTGACTCTTATAAGAGGCTTTAGGGAAATTAAATGAAAGCAGGAGAAATTCAGGTGGGCATTTCCAGAGGGAGGCCAGGTAAGCTAAGCAGGAAGTGATCAGCCAGGGAATTAGGAGACCTGGGTGGACCCAGCTTGTCACTAACTTGTGGGGAGACCTGGCACAAGCATCTTACCCTCTTGGGTCTCAGTTTCTTCATCTTTAAGATAAGAAGGCTGTGGTAAATGACTATGAAGATTTCTCCAGTTCTTAATGATCTTTTAATTAATAATAAATAAATGGAAAAAAACACCTCTCTTAACTGAGGTTAGTAAAATTATCAAGTAGGTTTCTGAGGACACTCCATTTTAAATTACCTCATTATTGGGCAAATGTCTAACCCACTGGTTTCTTGTTAAGTCTTTACAGCATTCTGACCCTGTCCTGCTTTGTCTCAGCCCAAGTTGCAGTCCCATGACTCTGTCCCTCACCACTGAGATAAACACAATACTTACCAATCCATGGTCTGCTGGAGGAAACAATGGCTTTTGAAAATGAATTACAAATCCCTGTGAGAGGGCAAGAGTGTGCTATAAAAAAGGTATTAATAACTCAGCACTCAGATTCCCATTGGAACTATCAACCACAAAACAATACGCTTTCTGGCTGAGGAAGGTATGGGATGCAAGAGGAACACAAAGCCTTTGAAGCTAACATTTTAGAAGCAAAGGAAGGAAACTAACATGGTGTTCTGGGCTAGATTTTTTGCAATAGATTAAGCTTTACAGTGCCACGGGGAGATGGGCATTTATTGTAGCTACCATTACAAGCAATCAATCAAAAGTTCAGAGCAGTCAAGAAGCCTGCCCAAGGTCATATGGGTAGTAGATCAAGGAGTCACTCTTTCAACAAGTATCTACTGAGTGCCTGCTCTGTTCTAGACATTGAGAATACAATGGGGGAAGCCACCGTGGTAACTGCGCTGCAGAGTTTACTTTCTAGTGGGAGGAGTGAGCAGCTGTGAAAGCAACACACTAATAAGAAAGGGATATTTGGTAGTGTGAAATATGACAAAAACTAAACCAAGGAAAAAGACAGAGAGTGACTGAGGGGTTGCTTCTACATGGCCAAGGGAAAAAGAACTCTCTGAGGATGGGGCATTTAAACCAAGAACAGAATGACAAGAAATGCACAGCCATGCAAAGAGGCAGCCATGAACAGGTGGGGCAGCTGGGGAGCTGGTGGCTGCCAGACGAGCTCCTTCCTCTGTCAGGCTGTTGAGGTGGGCTGACTGGTTTCATGTTTGTCTTTCAACAGAATGAATGGGAAGGAAAAAGAAGCCATGTCCACAAGACGTTGGTACCTGCATCTAGAAAGGAGGAGTCAGTACCAGGAACGCTGGCCCTCCCATCTGGCCACCCTGAGAGGTTTCAGTTCCCTTCTGGTTCATGTGCCAAGCTTACCTGTCAGATTTCACCTCCCAAGGGACACAGCATCAGTGTGTTGAAGTTGCAGCATCTGAGCTGATAAAGCCAGCTCTACGTAACATGGAAGCAAGGTAGGAAGGCAAAAGCAACATCCCACTGTGATATCAGCCATATTTCTTCCACATGGCAAGTTTCAATTTTGTTTAATTTAACAATAAAGTCATTATATTAACACAATTCAATAGAAGCAGCAGCGGGATTTCTCCTAATTTAATCTTGGGCTTTGGGGCGTCTTGCTCAGTGTTAAAACAATACCATATAAAAAGATTACAGGGATTGTATTATATTGAAAAAAATATGTTAGAGTCTCAGAATGCAGCCGACCTTTAATTTAGAAACTAGTCAGCCCACTTCTTACTTTATCCAAAGTGTCATCTAGTCAGAGGGCTAATCTCTGCAAGCAAATCATGCTGCTTTGGGGTTTAAACTCCGCAAAGTGAGCGTTTCATCCATGCAGCTGATGTTCCAATTTGAAAAAGAGTTATTAGATACCCCCAGCCAGGGAATATAAATAACTTGAGCTTACCAGTGTCACAGAACTGGTTTTCTGTAAGTCACTTGGAAATACAAGGACATAACCAACAATCTGTATCAATCTATGTATCTATTACGATAGGCTATATAGTATGCAGCCCAAAAAGAAAGGTTGTTCCTAATAATTAACCATTATAAGAAACAATCTCCAAGCCTTTGAAAAATCTTGAGGGATTGGAGGCTATATCATCTGCTGATTTAGTGATTTGAAATCTGGGGATTCCAAATTCGCACACACATGTACACACACACAATGGCTAGAGACCAAACAATGTTTTTTGTCCTCAGCTGGCAAGAAGAATTAACAAATTCATTAATTAGGATGCTGTTTATGCTTGTATTGAATGTATATGAATACAGGCCCACTCAAAGACTCCAGCTGGGAGATGCCAACTTTTGAAATTCAAAGACAAACTAGATTTATCTTTGGTCCCTTCAGACGCTTATTACAGTCACACTGACCACGTGGGTTTGTGTGTCTAAGTGACGCCTGTGAATATTTATTTAACCAGCAAGATTTGTCCTTTCAACTACAAAATGCAAAACAAGGCTAGCCATTGGGGGTGGGAAGACGGAAAAAATTACCTTTATACAGGACTGCTTTTAGAAGAAGAAAGAAGTGGCTGAAATCTGGGGAAAGGTGCAGATAATAGCTATGATTCACTCCAGCCGTGGCTAACAAGGCCGTGTGCTTTTCTTGGTGGGAAGCAGCTGGGAAGGATCTGGAACAGGTAGAATGGGCAGGGGAAAGAAATAAGCCTTGCAGACACCGCTGTTTCCCTGTCTCTCATATAATCTTTCTCTCTCTCTCTTTCTATGAGAAATCTTTTTTCTTGGCCAAAAAAAAAATGTTTGAGGAACAAAACAAGATCCCATTGTGGAGGGACTAAAGCCACGCCGCAGGGAGCTTCTGTCACGGTTCAGATCCCAGAGTGAAGGGGAGTCAGACAAGAGGAGGTTTCAACTCCTGAAATCTTTGTCATGCATTTCCTTTTTTTTATTGACAGCACTTCCTTCTTGTTTTGGAAAAGTGTAATTTGCCAAAAAGGGGGCAGTGGGGAGAGGGAAGGAGTAGAAAGAAATGGGGAGGGAGAGAGGAGAGAGGAGAGAGGAGAGAGGAGAGAGGAGAGAGGAGAGAGGAGAGAGGAGAGAGAGAGAGAGAGACTAACACAGACAATACAAATAATACAGCAAGAGGAAGCATCCTGTTATAGGATGTTTTATGCTTAAAATGGAGTCTTACTTTTTTTCATCTAAAAATAAGCCTGCAGCCTTCTGCATTCTTCAGGCCATAAGTATTTCTGCAAGGTCCAGAGTCCCAAGGTACATGGGACAGAGTGAGTGCTATCTGGACCAGGTCCCCGGAGCTAAGAAGTATACCTGTCAGAAAAGCAGCAGCCAGATTCAAAGAGAAGGAATCCACAGAGGCCTGGGAGGGTACTCTGAACCCCACTTCCTCTGTCAGTTATTGATTAAACATCTTATACATACACACCCATTCTAGGAAAGCTGAACTTTTATTTTATGCCTCCTGTAGAAAAGACAGAAGGATACAGACAAGAGTCGAGGAGTGAATAACACTCAGCAACATAAGAAGAACACACACCTGCAAACATTCTCATGGTTAGATTTTTTAAAGTGTAAAGAAATGAAAAAGAATGTCAAACCTCACTTATAATCAAAGATATGCCAACTAAAGTGTGTTACACTTTTTAAAACTTATCCAATTAGCGAAAATGAAAAAGAAAGATAATACCAATGTTGAGGAAGGATTATGCAGACAGGCACTCTCACGTCTATTCAAAGTTGGAATAGAAATTAGTAGTCTTTCTGGAGTTAGGCAACATGTTGCAGATGCCTTAAATGTGCAGATTCTAGTGCAGCAGTTCCACTTTTAGCAGTGTATTGTATCAGTCATTTGCAGTAGGATGTTCATCACAGCATTGTTTAGTGCAACAAATTGATGGAAATAGTAGGATGACTGGTTAGGTCAATTTCGTTACATTCATACAATAGATGTGATTAAAAGTGATGCTTACAACAAATACATATCTAACGAAATGCTCAGGAAATGTTGCTAGCCTAAAAACAAAATCTGAAAGATCTCTTTTTCTCTCTTTCTAATATATACACACACACACACACACACACACACACACACACACACACACAATTATCCATGTCCATACAATGCTTACTGTATTCTAAGCGTTTAGCTAAGTGTCCTTGCATTATTTCATTTAACACTCGCAAAAACCCAATGAAGTGTGTACTATTATTACAGCCTTTTCACAAATGAAGAAACTGGAAAATGAGAGAAAGAAAATCTAAACCCTGGTGTAGTCTAAAATGCATAAACTTCCTCTCTCGGCCGCGAGTAGGGGTGTGCATATGTCTATGTACCTCTGTGTGTGTGCCTTCCTGATGAATACAGATACTCTGAAATGCTCATAGTCACCTCTCAGTGGTAGGCTTAGCAATATTATTTTTATTGCTTTGTGCTGTGTGTTTCATGATTTCTACGACCACGTATTTCTTTTGCAACCAAGAAAAAACTGCAATTAGCTTCTCTTTTGAGATATTCTGATGATGATTATCTTCTGACACTTTGGAGCTCGAAAGGTGTCAGGAAGAGGGAAAAAGTAACTAATAGGCATTTTTTACCCTGGGTGGACTGTGGAGCCCAGGAACAGCCACTCATTGCCCATGTGGCCTGGGAAAGGACACTTAACTCCATAAAGTTAGAAATAAATGTGATAATGGGTGTGTTAATAAAACCCCTTGCCACACAGAATCCATGCTTTTGCTCCCTCCTCTGCCAGCCTCTGAAACACACCAATTCCAGCAGTGATGTTCTCCAGACTCCGCATCAGACACAGCTGGAATTGTCTCAGGAAAGACCATGAACTTACAATCAAAGGGAAATACATTCTGCCTGAAGAATGCCTTATCAGTGCTTACAGATACAACTGACTGTCCATACTCATCTAAATTCTAGCTCCCTTCCAATGACAGTCCTTGCTTATTGGAGCTTATTCCTTTCTCTATTACAGTAGTCCTCAAACTAGAAAATATGTCCTCTTGAAGTGTCACAAAAATCCCTCCTGGAAGTATACGGATGCAGATAATTTTAAGGAAATTAATTTCCAGAATCTCAATTTCCCGGATTCTTTCCTAAATGTGATAATGCATTTGTGGTCAAGGTCATGCCAGAATACTGACCTGTCGACTTACAAGCCTCCATCTCTTGTCTTAAAGCAGAAAGGCTTAAGTTTTCGCCTATGGCAAATCATAAATAACTCCCCATCCAGGGCTATGAACACGACTTCCTGCCCCAGAAAAGACTGATTTGATACAGGGTTTACAAGCAAGCCTTTTATAATCAAGACTTTATAAATTCAACGTAAGTGGTTGGTTATTTTGGGTGTATAATTCAGAGGTTCAAAACGGAGTCTCGCTCTGTTGCCACGCTGGAGTGCAGTGATGCAATCTCAGCTCACTGCAACCTCCGCCTCCCAGGTTCATGTGATTCTCCTGCCTCAGCGTCCTGAGTAACTGGGACTACTCAGAACATGGTGCATGCCACCATGTTCAGCTAATTTTTGTATTTTTATTAGAAATGGTGTTTTACCATGTTGGCCAGGATGTAATCTCTTGACCTCGTGATCCACTGGCCTGGCCTCCCAAAGTGCTAGGATTACAGGTGTGAACTACCACGCCCGGCCAATCAATAAAAGACTTTTAAGCATAAAAATACATAACAGGATAAAAATCGTGGGAGAAACATAATAGAAATACAAGAAAAATGACATAGAAGTTTTGGGTATCGAAAAAGGGCTTGTTCGTATATTTTTTAAAAAAATGAATGACAGCAAACTTTTATACCAAAATAGTACTTAGATTTTACTAGACACATTTCAAAAGTGACAAGTTTTATTTTTAGATGTAAATGTTTATAAAATGCCAGAAATTAAATCCTCTGCTATTGAACTATTTAAACTTATAATGGAAAAATTTAAACATCAAATTTTAGATAAACATGCACAAGGAGGTATAAGGAATTTCAAAATTCTGTGTGTGTGTGTGTGTGTGTGTGTGTGTGTTTAGTAAATGAACAACAGAAAATGAAACCCACTGTCTAGTGCATCTTATGACTATTCGTTTTCCTCCATAGGACCCAAGAGAATGACAATTACTCTGTTGGGTTTAAGGTGGCTAATGAAAATATTTGACTTAGTTCTCTCAAGAGATCTGGCCACACTCCAGCTGCACCCACAAGCCAAGTGTATCAGCTGGGTCTCTAGCTAAGCAGGTCATTAAGAGTGCCTGAACAGGAATGAGCACAGGTCAGCTCTGAGGAAGAGGGTCATGTCTGACACTGGGCTGTTCCCTGATGAGTGGAATCAACTTGACTCACAGAAGGAACGGAAAACTAAATTTTCCACCTGTGAATTACAGCTACAGTCAGGTCATTTATGCTATCATTTCCAAGAACGGAAGAAATTCTACGGAAAAAAAAATAGCATGCAGATGGAATTCTTTTCCTTTGTACACATCTGACTTACCCTCTTTCAATGTCTTTTACTTGATTCTATTAGAAAAAAATTCCACAACTGAGTACACTATGCTTTTGAAAAGTTGCATACATACACCCACTCTCAAACAATGAAAATGACTTGGAAATAAATGATGTTGATGTAGAAAAATGACAGGAACATACTGCCTTTCTTCCTCTCTGGCGACTCTGACCAAGGGCAACTCCAGGGATAGAAAGTTACCCATTTGATGAAATTAGAAGGACACTGGGCATAGAAAAGATCAGGTCCTGCCACTTACCAGCTCTGACAGCATAAACAACCTATCAGAATCTTGGTTTCCTTATCTTTAAGATGGACTTTAAAACACACGCCGTGCCTACTGCTTCATAAGACTGCTGTGAGTAGCGATTCAAATGTGAATCTGAAAGACTGTTATATGCCATTAGTGATTCATTACTTTGAGTATTAAAAGCTTTTCAACGTCATCATTGTTAGAAGAAGAAACTTGGTGTTCTCCAACTGCTTCTCCGTCCTGATGCTGCCTTTTTTTCCCTATAAAGCAGCCCATGGGGGGAAGGATGGGTAGGAGAGTTGCCACTGACTTCATTAAGATAGAGCAAAAATTTATTATAGAAAGGATGCACATTTCAACAAAAGCCTAGGGCTTGCGGCCCTGGTTTCCCTCGAATGAAAGGAACTACCACATCTCCGGGCATACTCTTATTCTTAAACACCTGTGTTTGGCTTGGTGGAAATACACCAAGATGGAAGACGTCCACCTTGATTCATCCTTATGATACAGGAAAGAAAAACTGGCAAATTATAGACTGTCTATTTACACCTACAAGGTCAAGAGTAATCTTTAATTTTAATGCAGATGGATGGTCTTAATGGAGCTGTTAACAACAGTGAGAAATGGAAACACCTGATGTGTCCTGACTATGCTTACACCTCACAAATCTTGAACTACAATCCAGAGAACCAAGGTCACTTAACACCTTCTTAAACTGATTTATGTAAGTAATGTCAAAGTTCTCTCCTGAGGTAAAATACTATCAGTCCTGACATTATTAACCTGGACAATTGACACATAAAAAGATCCTAATCCATCAATTTGCTGATTGGTGCTCACGACTTTGGACCTGGGCTTCCACGTCAGTCTAGTGTTCATCTGCAGGAAATAAAGCCCAAAACAAGGTCTGCAACTGTGCAGATCTGGCTGCAGCTTGGAAAAAAAAAATTGAGTCTTAAAATTCTCTGAACATGAAAATGAAAAACACAACTAATAAACGGTTGTGTTGCCTTTTTCTCTTTGCCCCCAACTGTACTGCTTCATTTTTAACATATGTTTAACTGCTATTTTTTATTAAACTCGTATTTAGGCAGGGAGGAACAAGCTTACCACATATGCTTTGGGTTATATACTAACTATTTCTTGTCAGATGGTGAGTGAAAAAGAAAGACAATGGAAGAGAATAATTAAATGTAAATCTGGCTTATGAAAATCCCTAGCTTTCGAGAGGAAAAACTTCTATTTGAGAGAATTTGGGACAGGTAATTTTTCAGAGCACCCTGGGCCTTGAATCTAGTACTATCATATTGAGGTTCTGTTTCACGTAGAGTCATCTTGAGTCCCATCTGAGATGTCCCTGAAGTGCCAAAATCATCCCGGTAAGCATCCATATCTCAGATGGTCCACATCCTAGACCCTATTTTTGGCTTATAAAGTTCTAATGAAAATTAGTGACCTTGCTCATATTAGAACTTAGTTGCAAGAGTGCTGTGTGAACTATAAGAACATTTCTTGACTTAAGAACTTGGAGATGAGGACAGTAGGCTGGGAGTACTCAAATAAATTTACTTCCTCAGATTCTTCGATTTCCGCTTACATCAATGAGCCTGGTTCCTTGGTTCTGTTCTACTGTTATTCCAAAACACTTAGATTCCATGCATAAATACTGATTAAGTCAAGCACATTTCAACTACATCATGTCACCTAAACATCGTGTAAGGCTTATATGATTATTACTTCACAATAAAAAAAAAAAAAAGATTCTGATGAAGTCAAGTGAGAAGGCAAAGGTCATGCAGGCAAAGGCAGAGCCAGGAACGGAACTCTGATTCCAAATCCTGCTTTCCTCCCTGCCTCCTCATTCAACTGCATACACTTCTGGCTTCTTGTCCTTTCCTTCCTGTCTCCGTTTTGCATTTGTTTCCTTTTCTTCCCACCATCTGTATCTTCTGCATTCTCTTCCTTTATCCATTCTCTCAGAAGATCCATTGTCTCATCACTCTATCTGTTTCTCTTCTATAGAACTGTTACTAAAGTTTCTGAATTCTAAGAGAAAGATCGAAATGTGGGAAGGAACTCCAATAATGACATCCTAAAGCTAATGATGTTAAGACTAATAAAATGACAAAAGTCTTGCATTTGTTGTTTCATTGTAAATGTATAAATCTTACTTTATGTATCTGTGAGAATAGTGGCTTGAAAAAAAACCCCTGTAATCTAAAGAGGAAACAGTGCCAGTTCCTTTCATTTTCTTAAGGGAGATATTGGGAAAATACTCTCATTGAAAGTATATCTGCAAAAGCTTTCCTATGCATTAAGAGAAAAGGAACATAAAAAGTATTAGCTATTTGACACTCATAAAGCAGATCGAATTACACTAGGCATTGCTGGGTACCTGGCGTTTACTACAGTCACTTGAGCTATTTTGATTTATGAGAGTTTAACCCTCAAGTAGGTTAGGTTTAACCAAACTGGCTACAAGTGCCCACTTAAGGATTCTTTCAGCAAACAAGAGGAAACGTTCTTCACTTAAGAGTTCCTGCCACCAAGCCTCAGGCTTCACTAGGAATGACGCATTCATTTCCAGAGAGCTTGCCCCGGGTTTTCTCCACAGCTTCCCACAATTTACATCTCTAACAAAGAAACAAAACACTGACAGATCACCTGGTCTGGCCGATTGCATAAAACGCACAGGCATGCAATCCCAACATCCCAGGGGTGTGGAGCTTCCATTCACCAGCACTGACCAGGAAGGGGAGTGTTCACTAGCAGATTATAGAAAACCTGACTTTGATGTGCCATCTCTTCAGTATTTACTGTGAGCCTTTGTACCTCAGTTTTCCTACCTCTGAAATGGAAATAATAACATCAACTATCTCATAAGATTGTTGGGAGGATTAAATGAATTAATTCAAGCATAGCATGTAAAACATGAGCCAGAATATGCTAAGGATGCAGTAAATTCAGCTCACACTATCAACCCTTTCCCCATTTGTTCCTATAGGGCACCCAAATTGGTACAGTAATGTCTGCTGACATGACTTCCTCCCCATCACAAGTCTCACAAACACTAACTTGTTCCTCTTGTCTTATTCTCTCTCAATCCTACCCTTTTCTAGCTAAAATTAAGTTCTAACAAGATAACTGGACAGATGAATTTGTAAGCCACCTAATGTATTTTCTCTACAAAGGGAAAGGAATACTCTAATTCAAAGAAAATTCATGTCTCAGAAAGATTCCTGGCAAACACTTTAATAATGGACATTGTAGGCTAGCAGATAAATGTTTTTTGATCAAATACCCTTTCTCAAGTGCCTGGCAAACGCTGTTTCACTAAACTAGGTCATCACTTTTTTTTTGGGGGGGGGCAGGGTCTCACTTGTCACCCCAGCTAGAGTATAGTGGTGTGATCTCAGCTTACTGAAGCCCAGACCTCCAGAGCTCAAGTGATCCTTCTGTCAGGCCTTCATTTGCAAGCCAGGACCCAGAAAGTCTAAAGTCCTGCCTGCCTCGTCTGATCACCCCCTACCCCCCAGCCTGCGTTCGCCATTATTCCTGATAGCTCAGCAGAGCTTCCCCCGAAAATAAGCTTCCCCTCACACTACCCTGCCATCTTAACTGTTATTATGATAATGTGAATACTCCTCACCCCACCCTGCCATTAACTACTCTTAAGCCTTACCCCACCCACCATTGTAACTGAACTTATGGCAATGTATACTCCTTGCCCCTGCCCCCACCACTGTAACTGATCTTACCACGTAACACCCCTGCCCTGTCCCCAAAATATTTGCTCCAACCTATAAAACCAACTTCTATCCCACCGCCCTTTGCTAACACCCTTTTCGGCCTTAGCCCACCTGCACCCAGGTGGATAAACAGTCACGTTGCTCACAGAAAGCCTGTCTGAGGGGTCTCTTCATTCAAAGCACGCGTTTTAACACCTTCCACTTCAGCCTACTAAGTAGCTGGGATTACAGGCACACACCACCACACCTGTCTCATAATTTTTTATAATTTTTGTAGCGATGGGGTTTCACCATGTTGCCCCGGCTGGTTTTGAACTCCTCAGCACAAGTGATCCGCTTGCCTCGGCCTCCCAGAGCGCTGGGATTACTGGCGTGAGCCACTGCGCTCCCAGCCTCACCTAACTTCTTGATTTGTCTGCTTCCAATTTCAGCTATGATCACAGGCAAATGGCATCTTGGGGTGAAAAACTTCCCTGAAATCTTTCTGGGTACATGTCTTCAATTTAGTCCATGGAGCATCAAACTGTAGCCAGAGAAAGTGAATTCTAGTTCCAGAGACATCATTTATTCATTCAGATGCATTTGGATAAGTCACTTTACTTTTCTGAGCCTCAATTTTCTCATCTGAATCATGGAAACAGTAATATGTATTCACATTACTACAGCTTGAGAACCAAGCCCAGCTCATCACACGATTTTGTAAACAGAGTTTTATTGCATCATAGTCGTGCCCATTTGTTTATGAACCGCCTCTGGCTGCTTTTGCTGCAGAGTTGGGACAGAGACCACGTGGCCCATGAAGTCAAACATCTCTACCTCGTCCTTTACAGAAAACTTTGCCCACGCCTGCTCCAGAAGACTGCTGAGAAACCAACAAGATAACTGACATGGAAGTGCTTTGTTAACTGCAAATAGTTACGTACAATGTCGATCTTTATTACTGCCTTTTAGATGTCTCCAAGCGGTTAGTGTCGCCCACCCCATAGCTGCATTCTTCCCCACTAAGCAACCCGAAGCGCCTTGAGCCTAGTACCTAATAGACCAATTTAAAAAATGTCTCTTGCTGCGTTTGTTGCTGGGTGGGGTATTTCTGGACTTGCTCCAGTTTCTCCTACTCATTTTTCTTTTAAATTTTAATTAAAGTATAGTATACTGGAAAGGTTATTATCTAGTTCTCAAGTAAAATCTCAGTTAATACAGCTAAGAACTGGGTTGGTTTTTTTTAAATAATAGCTCTGTAGTGAAGCGCTCTTGGCCAAGTGGAAACAGCAGGATCCAAAACCAGTTCAATCACTGAGTAACTGAACACTTGAGCGAATTATTTAACCTCTCTCAGCCTCGGCTTCCACATCTACAAAATGACAGCACAAATTGTATAGACCTTTGAGAGTTACTGTCGAAATTATAACAGTGTATCTGTAAGCAAGCTGACTTATGCCTGGCACACAGTAGGTCCTTAGACGAGGCTGCGGATGTGGCTTCCTGTTGGCATTGGTAGACACTTTTCCATCACACTCGTGCCCAGACGATTTTAAAATTTTGAGTCCATTTATTGGACATAAGTATCCTACCTTACATTTGTCCCTATTGAACTTCAACTTGCTTTTGATTTATTGAGGTCACTTTGACTTCTATTCCTGTCTTCTAAGGAGTTAGAATTGATGCTCTTCTGAATTTGTATTCTGTGAACTTCATTTCCAAAGGATGAAAGAACAAGAGAAAATACAGGTTAACTAGGGTCATAAGGCTACCTGTCTAAGGCAAAATTAAGTGTAGATTTGGCACAATTATTCAAAACCCAATACGACAAAATGATTTGGCTGTAACTGTCTAAGCCTTAAGAAACGACATACATTTTCCTATCAATTTTTCACTTCACACTGCTAACGCAGACCTAGCCAAAGGGGTAGAAAGACAAATGAGTGGTCAAAATTAACAGCATGCTTAGGGAACAAGGAAGAGGAAACACGTGACTTTTCTCCCCAGCAAGCTCTCCCTGATTTTTAAATGCTTCTACCTTACCAAGGTTTGTTTTGAGAGTGTTTTTAACCTGAGATATTTTATCTGCTAAAACCTTATTTCTTCTGTTCCATTTTCTGCATTTTCCTCCAGCATCTTTGATTCTTAGCATTTACAGCAAGCATCTAGCCCGAAGCTCGTTAAACTACCGAAAAATAAGATATAAGCACCTCATTAATTACCATCATCAAGTGAATTACTGTGCCTATCAATAAATATTAAAGTTGCACATTCCATCTCTAAAGAATGAACTTGCCGTGCACAGGTACCGGATGCCTTCCCACCTGAGACAGATCTCAATCACAGAAGACAAGGAAAGCCCTGGCGGCAAATTCTATTTTAATCCAAGGATTTGGGGAGGGACTTTCCTGCCAACTAAGGATTAGGTGGTTTTTTTTTTTTTTCCTTAGTGCCTTGTGACTTTGAAAACCAGCTAAAAATGCATATCAAATTGTAAAACGCCTAAATCAGCATTGTGGGAATCATTTAAAATGTACTGACAAAGCTGCTCTTCTAGGTTATTAACTCAAAATGTTTAAGTAAAAAAAAATTAATTGCATAGAAATACACAACAAAAATGTTTGGAAGAAAGGCTTTTTACTCAACTACAGTTTCTGATTTTCCAATAACACAATAATAATTATACTAGTTCATAATGATTGAGGCTATGATGTACAAGACACTGTATTGAGAAGTGCGGGTGCTCATCTGTTCACCGCCCCAACTCTGTGAAGTGTGTGCTATTATTGTTTTACTCACCAAAAATGTGGGGCTTAAAGAGATTGAGCAACTTGCTACAGATCACAGGGCACGGTGGCTCAAGCCTGTAATCCCAGCACTTTGGGAGGCTGAGGCGGGTGGATCACGAGGTCAAGAGATCGAGACCATCCTGGTCAACATGGTGAAACCCCGTCTCTACTAAAAATACAAAACATTAGCTGGGCATGGTGGCACGTGCCTGTAATCCCAGCTACTCAGGAGGCTGAGGCAGGAGAATTGCCTGAACCCAGGAGGCGGAGGTTGCGGTGAGCCGAGATCGCGCCATTGCACTCCAGCCTGGGTAACAAGAGTGAAACTCCGTCTCAAAAAAAAATAAATAGATAAAAATAAATAAATAAATAAAAATCAGCTGCATACATCGGGAAAGAATATCAAACAATTCTAAGAATATGCTCCAAATGATACAAAACTGTAAAGCTGTAAAAGAGCATCTCGCAGTCTTAGGTTGCATTAATTGAAGAAGATGGCCCAGGGAAAAGGAGGTAATGACCTTGCCCAAATCCTTGGACCTCAGAATTCCTCCAGGGGTCTGTTTTCAGTATGATGAACACAGTTTATGTGGAATATATATAAACCAGGGGGAACGTGGCCAAGAGGACAGGAGGGCTTGAGTCATGGTATCAGAGAGATGACTGCAGGAACTAGCAGTGGGAGCCTGGAAACAGAAGAGTATCAGGCTTTGTGAGAGACTGTAGATGGCGTGAAAACAAGGGCACTAGCTGGGTTCCAGCTTCCCCTTTTTCTCTTATTGTGCCACAATGTAGAGTGAGTTATTTAACCTCTTCATGTCTCAGTCTTCTCATCTCTGAGATGGTACTAATAATGGCACTCTACTTCATACAGTTCTTGAGGGAATTTAGATGAGGTAATATAAATACAGCACTAACCATCGTACCCGGCATTCGAGATGCTCCTAGCCAATGCTAACCACTACTATTACAGTTGCTGTCATTGTCACTTTGGTGCTTCTTAGAACGGTGATTTCCAAAATCACTGCAGAAAACTGGTCTCCCAGGATTGACAGGGGGCATGCCAACAAAGACTTCATGGTTCCAAAGGTTTGGGAAATACCAACTCAGAGAAAGTTAAGCAAGATTTTTACTCTGTGCAGGCGGCTCTCCAAGAAGACATAAAAGTATATAACAATACTCAGCCATGTTTGGTTAGGATCATTTTTAAAGAACGTTCCCTGGAAGAAGTGTGTTCTATGAGCTTACATCATCATAAGCCATGCCCATCATCACCTGATGTTGATGAAGCACACCCCAGAGAATCTGCCCAGAGGTTTCGGGACACATAAGGGGAAAAGAATAGCTGAATGAGGTGAAATAGGGAGGCAGGCCACTGGGCAATTAGAAACGTGAAAATGTGCCTGGTTGGACACGGGGCATGAGGCAAGCAGCTCAATTGTGGAAACTAGTGGAACAGTCCCCTGGTAAAAGCTTACTTTTAAAGTAAAATGGCCCAGATAAACCTGAGATTCATTAAATGAGACCTGGAAGTAAGGTTGCCCTATATAGACTCAGCCAAAGACGTATGAATGAAGAAAGAAATGAATGAACATTTTTATTCCAAAGTTATCCCCTTTCCCATAAAACATATCATAAAAATCACACCGTTATTACCATTGATTACCATTATTGTTAAAATTATAAACAACATCCAAAAGAATGTCACCTGAGCCTTTCTTTTTCAAGTTGCCTGTCTCACATAAATCAGGCTCTTTTGATTCCTACATTTTTATTTGTTGGCTTACCCTTCAGACCTCCTAAGTAACACCATCCCAAAACAAGTTCCAAATGTGAGAGATTCGACAGAATCCAGGACAGGCTTTGTGTAGACATGGATTTTCACATGCTTATTCAAAATATTTGCTGTCAATGGTACTTGGTTAAAGTGATTGTGACATACAGCATGGATAACTTTTTTATGTAAATGACATGCAAATGTATGCAATGTTATCTTTAATGCAGATGTAGCAGAAAGTATTAAGATATGCTGAGAGCCTAATTAGGTCCTACATCAAAAACTATATATAAACTTGACTCCAATGTCTCAAGAACACAAATTGAGTCTAGAAATCCCAGTTTGCAAGCTTAAAAAAAAGATGTACATATATATTTTAAATCACAGCTCTTTTTCTTCTCTCTTCTCTAAGACTGAACACTTGAAAGGATGATCTTGGACAGATATTTCAGCGTGGGGGAGGGGGTGTGGAGTGGGTGGGAAATGAACAAGTTTCTAACAAAAACCAGGAAGCAAGAAAAGAAAATTAGCCACAAGCCCCCCCAAAAAGGCAAAACAAGGCTGTCTGGTGCTTTCCATCTTCATATTAAAAATGATGACATGCCAGAAAGCATATTTTTGCATTTATTCCCATTTCTAACCTTCCTGGAGACAAACACATGTGCATTCCTTCCTAATTGCTGTTACAGTAAAACCTTATGAATTCCAGTTACACTAATTCTCCATGTTGATCCTTCAGACAGGAGTGAGCGGAAGTTTATCTTTATTTAAGGAGGGAAAGGGTTGACAAAACAAATAAATATCATAAAAAGCATTGCAGCATGCCTGCTCAACCTACATGATGGTACAAGCTCTCCTTAAGCACTTAGAAGCATTGTTCATATAGAAAACTATTCAACTGTCTTTCCTATTTATTACAATAGATCCTCCAAAAGAACTCTCCTGTGTGATACTTCGTTAGTCCCTTCTGTTTTACTACACATAGCAGAAGGGTGATAAAACTGAACATCTTCATAATTATCCATAATCCAGGCTCCTTACTAAGTCAGAGGATCCTTGCCTTCTGATTCCTCAGCAAAGTGTAGTAGGCTTAGAGTGGCAACTACCTGGGGCCTCTCGTGGCTCTAGCTGTGACTTGCTCTGTGTCCTGCGACAGTTCAGTCACTTCTTTCCTGCTAGTTTATGGAGTTTTTCTTTCCTCATTAACATTCTAAAATTGCTTTGGGAATCAAAATAGGGAAAAAAGGATGCAGAAACAATCAGAAAAATACGGAAAGTACTTGATAGATGTAAGGTGTCACTGGTCTATAAATTGTGATGGTGTGTGGGAGTGTATGTGTAGTGTGTAGCACAGTAAAATACTCCGCATGCACACACACATATATATATATTTGGATTCATAAATATTTACATGTGCATATATATCTGCTTGCATGTATATACTAAGTATTCAGGTATATGCTACATGCATGTATATACTGTATGAGCTCATCTCAAACATGTGCATAGGTACTCATGGATAAGTACAGATGTATATATGAATACACTGACCTCAGAGTAATCATACATATAACACATATGATTATATATGTATATATACACACATGTATGGACACACACACATCCTCATAAATGGTAAGGATGTATATCTCTATCTGTGCTAATGCACACATTAAATGTACTTGTATCTGAGCTAATTAACCTGTGCACCTTGCCACAGAGAGTAGCTGAAATGGCCCAAGACAAAATCTAGACCTATGTATCCAGGCTGAAGGGCTTAAAGCAAACAGAGCTCATCCAGCTCTATCCCCTCTGAGTTTTCTTCCATCTTATCTAATACACCCTCTGAAAAGAAGGATCTTTTTTAGTTCTGCTAAGATCCCCAAATGCTCTTAACATCTCCAAAGCTCTCTAATACAAAAGGACCCAGTAGCTGCAAGGCACAAGAATTGCACTGGCTTCACAGCACCACAGAACATGCCCAGCGGAATACATTACACACCGCTCCATGCAGCTTCTCTGAAATTGATATTGCTGGCATCACTCGCCCCAAATTTCTAACATTGTCATGATAACCCCATTTGTTCTCAGGCGCTGCTTCCCACATTTTAAAGTAACAGAATTTTCCCCATGTCTGTCCTTCATCATGCCCTTTCTCTAAAGAAAAAAAAAAAAGTCTTCCCCTGGGCTCTTCCTCCATTTTGTGTAGTCATTCCTGGGGTTGTTAGTCGATTATCAAGTACATAGCAAACATTATCTCCTATTAATATACGGTCTGTGTGATTTTAACCAGGCTCGCATCCTAAGCTGAGCACAATGGAAGGTTTTGTTTTAGTGCCAAATAGTTTGGTTCAGAGGATAATCAGAGGTGCTCAGAAGAGGTGGGGGTTGTTCTGGGCTGGAAAAGTTAGGGAACGGGGGAGACTGAGCAATTCTTCCATCCTGCCCCACTCTGACTGTTTCTAGCACTCCTCTCAAAGGAGGAAAGCATTCAGCTACTATCTGTACTTATCCATGAGTACCGTACCTTCATGCACCTTGCTTCTCCTCTGCGCCTCTCTCCCAGGGACCATCTACCCTCCTGATGGGGTTCCTGATGGTGGCCTGACCACCTCTCCAACAGCTGGTCACTGACTGGGCCTGCCTGCACCCCCTCTCTTCACCTCTAAAGTACAGCATGCTCCCCCTTTCTTTGCCGCTTCTCACAAAGCTTCTTCTGATTTCTGCTCTGACGCCAACTTTCTGTCCTCTGATCTCGTTTTCTCTGTCTATATCCTTCACTACCACCCCTCGGCATTAACCACTGACGGAATCACTAACGTCTCAGAGGCTCCAGATTCACGTTTGCGAGTGTCTGCTGGACATCACCGCAGAATGTCCCTTTGTAGAGTATCAATGAAACCAGCTCTGAATGCTGCATCTTCCTTCTAGATCCTAATGGGGCTGCCACTGTCAGAATTTTGCAAGTCTGAAATGCTTCATACATGCGTTTTTGTTCCCTTCTCTTTAGGACTCCACATTAAGTCTGCATCCCAGTATCACCTCCACATACCTTCCCACCTGTGTCACTTACATTCCAAGTTCAGACCATCCCACCTGCAGCCCAGGATGAAAGCGCTCTCTGCCCCAGAAGTAGCTAGCGTCTTACAATGGAAAGAATGCACACTGGGTAAACAAGAGCCAAGATTCTAGTTCAGAACCACAGCTTTTTCACAAATAGACTTTGGGCAGTGACTCAGTACTTCTCAGGCCCAACATTTACATCTCCAAAATGTGAATGAGGCTCTTTTCTTATTGCTTATTGAAGATAATAATGTCTGGCTACTGTTATCACCACGAAGGCCTTCCTCCTCCAATCCAGCTGCTTCCAAAACATTCACCCTCAGAGAGACTGATCAAGGAATATCAACAAAAGGCCCTTCACATCTTTATTTTGAAAAGTTTCCCAGGCAATCCTGGTGCACAATTAGATTTTGCAGTCTCTGCTCTAATCCATCATTGAACTTGAAGCTGGAATTCCCTTCCTAAAGCATCACTCAAATCACATTATTCCCAAACTGAGAAACCTTCCAGGGCTCCATATAATTTCGTGAGGACATTTTAGGCCCCTCACCTATCTTCTCCTCTTCCCAAATAGTAACAGACCCTTGTGCTAAATCAGCGTATTTCTTGCTGCCTCTCAGTTATGAAGAATTCAGTTGTATCAGAAACTCAACTGACAGTGGCCTAAACAACTAGGCATTAATTTTTTTCCACATAACATGACTTTTGGGGGCAGATGGCTTTGTGCTTTGCTTCACTGGTTGTACAAGGTCAGGGATCCGGGCCACCATTGGTAATTCTCTTGGTCCTCCCCTCAAGGAGGGGAAATGACAGCAGCAGCTGCGGCAAGCACCAAGTCCACACCTGTGTTCCAAGGCTGCGGGCATGGGGGGGGGGACCTGCACAGAGACGTCCTCCTCAAGGCCCCCTCTCTGGTCTATTGGCCATAATGGGTCACATGGCTACAAGAGAGGCTGGAAAAGTGACTGTGATGTTTCAGCCTCTATAGTGGGAGACTAGAGTGGGAGAAGGGAGGCTCTGTTAATGACCGTCAGTAACCAATTGTTAGAAACCCCTAAACACACCCTCAATATCACTGCCTAAAATTAGAATGGTCCTTCTTTTCCAAACCTGTGTCTATTTAAATAATTACAGCTAACTTTCAGTAAGTGCTTGCTATGTCAGGCGGTACTTTGAATGGTTTATGGGTATCAATTCTTTTTTTTTTTTTTGAGATGGAGTTTCGCTCTTATTGCCCAGGCTGGAGTGCAATGGTGCAATCTCGGCTCACTGCAACCTCTGCCTCATGGGTTCAAGTGATTCTCCTGCATTAGCCTCCCGGGCAGCTGGGATAACAGGCATGCACCACCTTGCCCAGCTAATTTTGGTATTTTTAGTAGAGGCGGGGTTCCTCTATTTTAGCCAGGCTGATCTCGAACTCCCGACTTCAGGTGATCCACCCACCTTGGCCTCCCAAACTGCTGGGATTACAGGTGTGAGCCACTGTGCCTGGCTCTGGGTATCAATTCTTAATATTTACAATAACTCTGAGCCAAGAGGATTATTCTAGCAATCTTACAGGTGAGGACACTGAGGCTAAGAGAGGTTCAAACACAGACAACCTGACCCTGGATCACACACTCCTAGACAACCTGACCCTGGATCACACACTCCTAGACAACCTGACCTTGGATCACACACTCCTAGCCAACCTGACCCTGGATCACACACTCCTACACAACCTGACCCTGGATCACACACTCCTAGACAAGCTGACCCTGGATCACACACTCCTAGACAACCTGACCCTGGATCACACACTCCTAGCCACAGCACAACACTGCCTCTCAAGGAACAGCTCAAGCACAACCTTCTCCATAAAGAGTATCTTGTATGCAATCCTCCGAACAAATGTACCTCTTTCTTCCTTAAAATCCTCTGACATACTTCTCCTATGGTGAGGGCAATGATGTCATCCAAAGTAGGGCATGTCTGAGATGAACGGAAGCACTATTAATAATTACAACAGGAAAACATACTGTCTTATGCAAACCAGGATGTACGAGCATCCTACCTGTGGTTCTTGCCTCTGGCAAAGCGCTTGTGTACACATCACATTTCTTCTTATTGGTGCAGTGGGATTTTGAGGGCGGGCACTATGAATGAATGGTATATCACTTGGTGGGCTTCATATGGTGGTCTGCTCAGAGTAAGTGCCCTTGGTCAGTTAACTATGTGCTGACCTGAGGGAGCCTTGAAAGGCTGATAGGATGTACTTACACAAGGGACTACAGGGTGGCATCTGTAAAGACTGAGAAAGGTGAAGGCGCTAAATTAAATTGCCCATATTCAAATGCTAGGTCAACCATTTGCAGGCTCTATGATTTGGGTCCTCTTACTTCACAACTTTGTTGCCTTAGCTCTCCTGTCTATAAACTCATGATAACAAAATAAGTTTCCCAGTAGGGTGTTTGGGACCACTGAGTGAGCTAATGCATGTGAAATGCTTGACACAGAAAGACTCCAGATTTAGGCAGCTATTAATTAACACACACATGTTCATTAATCTGTGGGAACAAATGTATATAAGTAGAAAGGGGCATGGCAAGTGTGTCACACGCTAAGGTATTGCGGGAAGATAAGTTTGGACTGCATTTGCGGCTGCAGGACTTGACCTGATAGGCACTATCTTTTTCCCAGTGCTGTCAAGAACAGAGCTCAAATTTCACAGTGCCGTTTTTGTTTTCATGCCGGGATTTTCAACGGTGCCCACACAGACACACATCCTGTTGATGTAAAATCTGCTATAGACTGGGACGGGGTCATACTCAGAGCTCTCCTGTGATAAATAAGACTCCATTCTATACTTTTGTGCTTTCTTATTTCCAAACTGGGTAAAAATGTGACCCCTAGATACGCTGAGGCAAAGATTGTACAGATCTAAGTGAAATGGTTAACTGAGAGTTAACTGGTTAATCTATTCTAAACCAGATTTGTGGTGTTGCTGTCTAGAGGTAGAAGAAAATGGTAGGTTGAACATAAATCCAAGTTTGCATCTTGTCTTTGGCTCTTCATGTAAGAGATGCAGGGAGGCAGCAGTATTCCCAGTGGTAACCACTGTTTAAGAACTGACAGGTGCAGTGGCTCACGCCTGTAATCCCAGCACGTTGGGAGGCCAAGGTGGGCGGATCACTTGAGGTCAGGAGTTTGTGACCAGCCTGGCCAACAAGGTGAAACCCTGTCTCTATTAAAAATACAAAAAAAAAAGTTAGCTGGGAGTAGTGGCGGGCACCTGTAATCCCAGCTACTCAGGAGGCTGAGGCAGAAGAATCCCTTGAACCCGGGAGATGGAGGTTGCAGTGAGCCAAGATCTCGCCACTGCATTCTGGCCTGGGTGACAGAGCAAAATTCTATCTCAAAAAAAAAAAAAAAAAGGAAGTGACAAAACCTGTATTTGTCTGTTTTCACATTGCTGATAAAGACAAACCCCAGACTGGGAAGAGAAAGAGGTTTAATTGGACTTACAGTTCCACATGGCTAGGGAGGCCTCAGAATCATGGCAGGAGGTGAAAGGCACGTTTTGCATGGTGGCAACAAGAGAAAATGAGGAAGATGCCAAAGCAAAACCCCTGATAAGCCCATCAGGTCTCGTCAGCCTTATTCACTATCACAACAATGGTATGGAAGAACCAGCCCCCATGATTCAAATGATCTCCCACTGGGTCCCTCCCACAACACATGGGAATTATGGGAGTACAGTTCACGATGAGATTTGGGTGGGGACACAGAGCCAAACCATATGACTCAGCTTCTGCAGGGATACGGAAAGGTGGGCAATCTCAGTATCAGTTAGAAATCTTTAAGACAGCAAACCTGTTGCTAATGTTTCTGCAGTGTTCCAGGTAAGAGCTTCGGCTATTTTTGTCTAACCATATTTGGGTTTCCTTTTATGTGGGTAGAAACTAAAACAAGCAAATGAACTGGCTATGAAAGATGCACCTTTATTCATTGTGATCTCAACCCCAACTTCTTCCTTTTCATTATTTTACATGGGATGAGAGACCTTATCACACTGTCTTCATCAGTAGATAACTCCCACTAACTCAAGAACAAGAAGTATCCAATTGGTATACACTGATATACAAAACCATGGCATTCTCCTACTTACTTTGATCAACCTCAATTTAGAATGCCCAGTTACTGCTCTGGGGACGCATTAAACTGGTCTCTAAAGAGTCTAAGGAAAAAAAAAAAGCGTGAACCGATGTTGGGAGCTGATTACAAGCCCAACACTGTATAAGGGTCACGGCATACTTCTGTTCATTTAATATGCTCAACTCCAAGAGAGAGAGTAGTAATTATGCCTGTTGGTTTTCACCACAAAATCCACCCTAAGGACACCAGCATAACAGGGGAATAAATCAAACTGGGGTGGAAATTAGTTGGTATTTTTAAAAAATTATACAAGTAGCATTCTTCCTAGGAAAAAGTAGAACTTTCTTGGATCTCTCTGTCTCTCTTTTTTTTTTTCTTGAGACAGAGTCTTTTCTGTCACCAAGTGCCCATGCTAGAGTGCAATGGCTCAATCATAGTTCAGTCAAGTTTTGACTTCCTGGGCTCAGATGATTCTATCACCTCAGTCTCCCAAGTAGCTGGGACTACAGGTGCACGCTATCATGCCCAGGCTTTTTTTTTTTTTTTTTTTGAGACCAAGTCTCTCTCTGTCACCCAGGCTGGAGGGCAGTGGTGCTGCGATCTCAGCTCATTGCAATCTCCACCTCCCTGTTCAAGCAATTCTTCTGCCTCAGCCTCCCAAGTAGCTGGGACCACAGGCATGTGGTCACCACCACAACTGGGGCCTGGGAACGGGTACCACAGCCCTTGAAGGGATTTCACCATGCCCAACTAATTTTTGTATTTTTTGTAGAGACAGGGTTTCACCATGTTGGCCAGGCTGGTCTTGAACTCCTGACATCACAAGACCTGCCCACCTCAACCTCCAAAGTGCTGTGATTACAGGCATGAGCCACTGCACCCAGCCCCAGCTACTTTTTTTGTATTTTTTGTAGAGACAGAAGTCTCCCAATGTTGCCCAGGCTGGTCTTGAACTCTTAAGCTCAAGCAATCTGCCTGCCTCAGCCTTCCAAAGTGCTGGGATTAAAACCGTGAGCCACCGCACCTAACTGGAAATTTGTTAGATCTCTTTCTGCACTTGATGTTAGCCAACAGACCAAGAGGCAATTTTATATCTCCCAGCTTACTTTTTGTTTGTTTTGCTTTGGTTTTTGTATTTCATGGTTGGGGTCAAGGCAAAAGTGCCCCCAAAGTTTTTGGTGTTTAAGGTCTCCAAAGTTTTAGGCCCAGATCACACATCTAATGAATCAAGCAGAAACCCACCCATGCCTCCGTGACCCAAAGGTCCTTGCTGTATAAAATGATGAGCCCAAGTCAAGCTCCAGATGCCCTGGAAAGTTCTAGCCATTCTTATGACATAGCACTGTACACTAGGACATGACTTAATTTCTCCAAAGGCTTCTAAAATCCTAAGACATGTCTCTGTACATGCCTGAGGCTGGTATCGCAAAGCCTTGTGAAAAAGCATCTCCTGAGAGAGCTTTCAGCCCCAGACAGCTGCTCAATCCCTTCAAGGGCTGTGGTCCCCGTTCCCAGGCCCCAGCTGTGCTTTAGTGACATTATTCAGGCTCATCTCCTCCAAAGCAGCGGGGCAAACCCTCTTCTTTTCTGGGAGCTGTTGTCCTTGAGTTATTACCTCACACTCTCAGAATTTTTTCCAGTTTCTAGAGATGAAAATGCGGCTCAGATAGTCTTTGTGACCAAGGATAGAAGAGGACATAAGGGTGAATACAGGACACCTTGTGGACTGAGGACATAAATTTGTACAAGGTCCCTGGGCTGATGATTTGAATACAAAAGAGCCACGGGACATGGTTCTGAGTTTAAAAGTGGGAGAAATCTGGTCCAGTGTAACTCAAGCTTATTAAGATAAAGAAAAATTAAATGAGTAGATGAAGAAAAAGTTTGGAAAGAAAAACGAATCCTCCTCGCTACCTTTTACCAAATGAGTGTTGGCAACACAGGTTGGAGTTGCCTTTGTGCACATAACTTGCCATGCCTGCATTCTTTCAGGACCTACAGTAATGTTCCTAGCCGTGTATTTGAATTAACCAGACCCAGAGGATAAAACTTTCAAATTAAACACATTCCTAAAGGATTTCAGGCTCATTGTGTATGCACCAAGGAAACATAACATCCTAAAAATAATACATACACAGAGAGAAGCACATTTTCCACGAACATTAAAGTGGAATATGAATTATGACCCAGCTCATGGGAATAGACATCTGATTACATGCAAAATGGAGCTTTTGTAAATAACATCCGTCTTTGTGAGCTACCACAATTATTATCAACCATTTAATTCTATTCCCTAGCAACTCATCCATCATTGTTAAAACTGTCCACTTTTGTTTTTTCCCTTCTGATGTATGAAGCCCCACATTTTATAAAGTTCACCGTTAAAGCTATGTAGATTACCAACCCAGCAGCGAACGAGTTCACGAGATGATTAGATTCACCAAAGCATATGCTGCATTGTATATCTGCTATTTTGGGATGTATTTTGCTAGTGAATTGCTAGAAGCAGCAAAATTACAATGGTAGCCATTCTGCTCACTTTTTATACAAAGGATCATGAAAATGTGTTTAAACTTTTGGTATTTGTGTACTTAAGTGCAAAGTAACTCTCAAGGAGATCAAGTATACTTCTTTCTGTCTCCCTGGCCTACAATCTTTGACATTATTCTATGAAATATCATTCATAATTCCAGTTGGTCTATGTCATATACAATATGCTCACCTCATAAGTAGTAAAATAAGCCGCTTGGTGCCTTCGCCAATTCTATTTCAAGAGACATGATTATCAATAGAACTAAACTTTTATTGATAGAAGTTTAAACAGGAATAGACAAAGGATGCCTCCAAATGCATCGTTTGCCTACTTCTATTTAAAACTCAAAAAACAGACACAAAAATTCCTATGGCTAATGATCTTTTGTTCTGGGAGAAGTTGCTAGGTGGCACCTCTGAACAACGCCTTTAACACTTTATGGGAGACCTGACCTCATAAAATGTGTTGTATTTTCTTTCTCTTGAAATTCCATTTCAGTCAGAGGTGAGGATTTTCACTGGCTCCCAGAAACCTTTGAGTTTCAACTGTATCAGGAGTAAGCTTAGAAACCCTTCTGGCCTGCAAAAAAATAAAAGTCAAATTTCCCCATGCAGCTTCAATGGCATTTATCATTCTAAGTGAGCTGTATTTGGCTGAATTATAAAAGCCTGTTTGTTTATGTCTCTTCTAATGGAATATGAGCCCAGTGTGGGCGAGGGTCCATTACTATCCTATTCATTTGTATGCGCCAATAGTATTAGTAGAATTGGTATTCACTGAAAAGAAGAGAAGACTATTTAAGGTGGGAATGCAAGTTTTTACTTCTAGTAAACATTTTAACATTTTAGTACCCCATTTCTTTTTAGTCTTAGCCTGAAAACATATGAACTGGGAGGGCAAGCCATAACTTTCTCCTGGAGCCATTCATTTGTCCATCAACACAGAAGAATTAGAAGAAATGAAAGGGCAGAGGGGGCTTATGTTATTTTCAGCACCTACTTGGTGTCAGACATTGGCTTGGGGTTTTGCTTGTGTCATTTGATCCACAACCACACCACCGAGATTGACTGAATTATCCCCGTCTTTAAAATTAGGAAGCTGGGACTCGGGGAAAGTAAAGAACATGCTCAACTAATAAACAGTGGAATCCAGATCCATCTAGCTCCCAAGCATGGGCCACATCCTCTGCTCTGTTACGACAACCAGGCTTTTACTCAGGCAGCATCACTGACTTTCCTAATTCTCTACTTTAAATCTTCCAATTAAAAGGAGAGCCTAGATCTGCCAAAACAGATAGACCGTACCTAAAACTATGGTGGTTAACGTGATTTGAGGTTAGAAAAAACTATGGGAAAATTACTTTTTCTCTCAAAGTCTCAGTTGATTAATCTGAGAAATGGTAACAATGTCTATCTCCCAAGGTGACTAGGAGAAATAAATGACCTTACAAACCCATATGCCAGAGCGCTGTGAGTACCTAACTCATAGTCATTGTTCCAGGAAGGGTAGCTACTGCCATGACAGCTAATCACTTGTTCAAACAAAAATATTTCTACCATTAATTATTTCCTATACTTTAACGACAAAGAGAAAGCTTGTTTAAAAGTTTTTTTCCTCCCAAATACTGACATAAGCTTGCCCTGGGAATCCCATTCCTCTTCACATCTGACAGTAACCCAGAATTTACAGCTCTGTGACCGGCTCACAATGTATTCACATCAGGGCACTGCTCTGCTTTTGCCCATCATAGTTACTTCTACATGTTTGCAACTTAATTCCAATAAATATATAAAATAAACACTAAATTCTATTAGAAGTACAAATGGGTAAAGGGATGCTGCGGGCAAGAGGAGGAGTTGAGTGGTTTATGGAGAACCCTTCCTATCTACAGCACAACAGAGCCCATGCCAAGGAAATTCATACAAACGGTCTAGATAAGCAGGCCGCCAGAAACAATCTGGTTTTGATGAACTAAATTAGGATTCACTCATTCTACAAATATCTAATGAGCTCCGACTATGTGTGGGGCCCTTTGTTAGGTGTTAGAATACCGCGTGAGTCAAAGCAGATATGGGCCCTGCCTCCTCTAGTTTACAGTCTGTTAGAGAAGACCAGCATTACATTAGGCCAAGAATCAAGCAAACAAAAGTAGAATTGCAACCATGAAAAATGCTAGCAAGGTGAGAGAGAGAGACAGTGCAGTAAAATCCTGTCAAGCAGGATCTAGCCTAATCATGCAGGTCAGGGAAGTTCACCGAGGAAGTGATGCTGAATTCGGTATTTGAAGGCTGGCCCAAATGTCTATGAACTGATGAATGGGGAAATAAAATATGGTTTATCCATACAATGAACTATATTTCACCATAAAAACAAATGAAGTACTGATTCATGCTAAAATGTGGAGGAACCTCAAAAACATTATGTTAAGGGAAAGATGCCACAAACTGAAAGCCACCGTATTGTATGATTCCACTTACATAAAATGTCCAGGACAGGAGGGATGGTGGTGGTTGGCTGAACAGTGACTGCTGCTGGGTATGATGGGGAGTGAGTGCTACAGGATACAGGTTTCTTTCTGGGGTGAGATGAACATATTCTGAAGTAAGACAATGGTGATAGTCTGAAGTAAGATAGTGGTGATGGTTACATACCTCTGTGAATATATTAAAAATACTGAATTATACACTCTAAATAAGTGACTGATGAGGTCTGTGAATTTTTGAAAAAAAAATCTAAACACCAACCCAAACCAGACGGTCTGTGAATTATATCTCAATAAAGCTATGTGAAAATACTGCAAGGCTAGGGAAATGACAAGCTGAGGAGCAAAGCACCTATGGTTGGAGGACGCATGATGAGCACCATTGGAAAGACCAAAAAAAAAATAATAATAATAAGAAAAGGCCAGGGAGTATCAGGTCTGAGATGAGACTGAGGGTTAGGGCGGGAGCGAGGAGCAAATCCACACAGGGCCCTGCCAGCCATGTTGGTGTTCCATTTATCCTAAATGCAATGGGTGGCATTGGAGGGCTTTAAGCAGGCAAGAGATGGAGGGAGGAGGAAAGGACACAATCGTGTTTACATTGTGAGAAGATCATTCTGGCTAAACTAAGGAGTACAGTCGGGAGGGGGTTGGAAAGCTTACGTGTAGATCAGGTGAGAGGCTGCACAGGTCGAGGTAGCATGGATGCGCAGAAGTGCAGAGATTAGAAAGATGTGTAGGAGGTTAAATCATCAGGACAAGGTGACAGACTAGATCTCAGAGTAAAGAAGAGGAAAGAATTCTTGTTTTCACAAGAATTCTTGTTTTATAACAAGATGGGTGGTGGCGGCACCCATGGGATACAGGACACTGCACGAGGCCCAAGTTGTCAGAGGGAGAGAATGAGTCTGGTTTGGGACATGGACTCCAAGTCTTTGGCATCCAAAAGGGTATATGAGGAAGACACTGGGTGTGATGATGCCAGAGTTCACTGGAGAGGCCTGGGCTTTAGATGGGGATTTGTGGCTCACCTAAAGACAGACAAGTGGAGGCATGAGTACACATGGGCCTGCCCCAGTGAGAAGACAGGAAGGCCTGAAATTGAGCTCTGAGGAGCCCTGACACTTCATAGCCTGAAATTCCTGAAACTGTATAACTGGAATCTCATAAGACAAACCCAAAGTGATGGTCATTCTGTGAAGTAACTGGCCTAGAGTCATCATATGTGTTAAGGTCACGGAAGTCAAGGGAACGCTGAGGAACGGTTCCACATTAAAGGAAACTAAATAGACCTGACAACTAGATGTAATAGGTGATTCTGAACCGGTACCTTTCGCTGTAAAGGACATGATTGAGACAATGGGTGAACTTTGAACAAGGTGAAAGGATTTGAAGGTTATAATGTGTCAGTGCTAATTTGCTGATTTTGATGGTTGTATTATGTATATGCAGGAGATTATTCTTGTATATGGGGATTACACACTAAAGTGTTCCAGGTAATGAGGCCTGAGGTTGGCAACTTATTTTCAGATGACTGAGAAGCAAATTAAGTTTATGTGTACTAGTCTTGTTTCTTTACTGTATGCCAGTAGGCATGACCCATGTGATAGGAGATTGTTTTTTGAAGAGAAGGAATGATCCATGGTGCACAGGTCCTGAGAAGGAAAAGCTGAAGCAAAGGAAGTTTGAGAAGAAGCTTAAAATCTTTTATTTTTTTTGGAGACAGTTTCGCTCTTGTTGCCCAGGCTGGAATGTAATGGCATGACCTTGGCACACTGCAACCTCCGCCTCCCAGGTTCAAAATCGTTGTCGTGTTGTGTGGGAAAATGAGTCACTAAGAGAATTAGAAGATTGCCAAGCATATGTGGGGCCCATAACAGGATGGTGATAATGAACAAAGCTATGTCATGACTTTTTTTTTTTTTTTTTTTTTTTGAGATGGGGTCTTGCTCTCTCTCCAGGCTGGAGTGCAATGGCGCGATCTCGGCTCACCGCAACCTCCGCCTCCTGGGTTCAGGCAATTCTCCTGCCTCAGCCTCCTGAGTAGCTGGGATTACAGGCACGCACCACCATGCCCAGCTAATTTTTTATATTTTTAGTAGAGACGGGGTTTCACCATGTTGACCAGGACGGTCTCGATCTCTTGACCTCGTGATCCACCCGCCTCGGCCTCCCAAAGTGCTGGGATTACAGGCTTGAGCCACCGCGCCCGGCCATGCCATGACTTTTAAGCACATTCAATAACTTAGAAAATGTAGCATTTAAAACAGATTTTTAAGGTTGCATGTATATCTAACTTAGCAAGTTTATTTCTTATGACAGATATCTCTTCCCCATTAATTTTGAAAAAAAATGAACGATTGTGAAGGATGTTAGAAAAATACAGTTTAAAATTCACAAAACTATCAAACTTAGTTTATGTATATGTATATATATATATAAATATGCATATGTACACATATACATAAAATATATATTTATTTTAATAAAAAAACATAGGTTATTTAAAATATCATTATCCAAGTACTTCAAGACCAAAACAGTTGGCATGATAACTGTTTAACTGAATTTATTTACAAATTGTCAGCCTCTTGACAAGATCTGAACAGTGGAAAGGGGTAAGATAAACAACCGCATAAAAATATCAAGTCCAAAAATATTATTAGCTAGCGGAAACTCAATTATGATGTAAAGAAAAATTACTTTTGAATACCAAATTCAGTGAAACAATGGGAAACTTATCAAAGTGTAATTTATATAATTTTTTCTTTTCAGATCTCTAGGTGAGGCATACCTTTATTTTACATGTCTTCATCTGGGATCTAGATTGCTCATAAGAGACGATGCCTCCAGTTTATTTATTTGCATCATTTCTTTTCTAGCATATACCAAATGGTAACACTCGTGATCTGGTTTTCCTGAGATGCATATTTAAACTGGGACTTGACTTAGCTCAGCAAGCAACTAACTTCCTGGAATACTGTCACTGAAGTTTTGTATTATGTGGTTGTGTGTATGTTCTAGACATACACGTATGAAGCAGTTAAAGTTCTTTTTGGCAAATTGGTGGTTGAGGGAGGATAGGGTTAGAACTATATCTACTGACTTTTAGGGGTGTGCCTGATGTACTGTTCAGTGGAAAAATATGCATACTATGATTCTACTTCCATACCAAAAAGAGAGAGAAACTCCCTATAAATGTGCATCCATGCATATGTACATCTGTATTAGCAAAGAGAAAAAGATGGAAAGACAAATCTGCTATTACTTGTTCCATCAGGATGGGCAAATTGAGAGGATGACAACAGAACCACAGGAATGGTTACATACTCTTCTTAAGCAAAAGAATATATATATAGATGTTCATGGGTAATATATAAAAGTCCTCATCATTTTGTTCTCAATATCACTTCGCTTCTGAAGAGTTGGAAGATATCTGTTCCTCCTACTTACTCTGCCAAGGATGATCATTTTATCACTGATTACCTGTTAAGGTTTGTCTTTAAAACTGTCTTTTTGTGTCACAAGGGAAGTATACTATGAAAGGGACATACTGCACGTAAGGGTGTATGTCAAATTCAGCACATGCTCTATCCATGAAGAATACTTCAGTTAATTGACTGGCTAGCATAACTACACGCAGAGTACTAGAAATTATGCAAGAATACAAAGAAAACCCTTCCAGGTAGCTTCTATCACATTTAACCAATTGTAGTTACCATTTTTACAGATCCCTTAAAAAGCTATAAAATGTGACCCAAATGTCATTTAAAGCCAGAAGTGTTGAACTGAAGAAGAACTGTGCATCTCCCCACTACAAAAATCAAGTAGAATCCTGTAAATAAAGACAGTGCCCTCCTGGGCATGAGACTGAGTCTGTGTGAGATTTGGCTAACCTCACAACTTTGAAAGTGAATTACAGAAGAGAAAAAATTAAAAGTTGGTTTCCAATAAAACTACAAGCCCCTAAAAGGTAAAAACCAAGAATTTCTATATTTCATCAACAGAGTAGACCAAAACTGCCCACTTCACCTTTTCACATGACAACTATATGGAGTGTAATCACACACCCAGGTTGGACCAAGGGTAGATATTAGAAACATTTAATATTCACAGCTAAAGTCATTTTGAAAACAATGAAAAGAGGCCAAAGGTAATTTTGACAAATGCTGAGGAGTTTTTTAACAGCCCAGGCATCTACCTATTTCTGCCCTAGCTTCACTAAGAATTATCTTCATACAAGATCATAAACTAGGAAAAGTAGTTTTCATTTATGGATCAAAGAGCAGCACAAGGGATCCTTCTGCATAAGGCCACAACAGCAATTATGGACAATAATAAAATAAGGGATCCTTTCTTATTATCTATGTCTATATAAATATTATATCTGTATACATTTATAATATGATACTAGCTATAATTTATCAACTGCCTACCATGTGTCAGGCACTTTGCCAGGTGCTTTAAGTACTTTATGATACTTACTCCTCAAACAACTCTGCAAGGTAGGCATTGTCCCTCCTGTTTTACAGATTCAGATCTGCAATTTGCTCCAAGTCACCCAGCTCTTCAAACCAAAGGCTATCACGCTATCAGATTATAAAAGTCCAGCTCTCTTGGCTATACCCCAAGGAGTTTGTGCATGTCGATCACTGAGCTTGGAATGAATTTATGCTCCAGTCTACAGCTACAAACCAAACAGGAGAGGCAAAGTGGGTCTTCCATGAGGCAGAGCTGCCTCAGGCAATGGGGAGAGAGTAGTGCTGAGTTTTCCTTTGGTCCACCTGTTCCTTCTGTTCTCAGATTGTTCAGAGAGGACTAATTCTTCCCAACAATGCTTGCAGTTCAGCCCTCACTTGCAAGCAGAACTCAAAAGCTCCCAATTTATAGCTTTATTCTGAAAAAAACCAGTTATGGTCTCAGTGGGACCCTTCCAAGTTGTAAGACCTCCTGCCATTTTCTTTCTCCAAATCCATCACCAACCCAGTGAGACAGACAGGGTGATTCATTCTTTATCTCCAAATTGACCTAGATAGGAGCTCCATATAAACAAGACACTCAAGCCTACAGCTTCTATTAACTTAATAGTGAGTCTTATTCAAGTATTATTTGCTTGCTATGGTGTCCAATTTGGTTGCCACCAAAGCACATGGCTCTTGCATACATGAAACGTGGCCATTCTGAATAGAGATGTGCTGTAAGTGCAACATATACACCAGATTTTCAAGACTTAGTATGAAAAAAGGGATGTAAACTATCGTATCAACAAGCCGGGCAGTCCCAACTACTTGGGAGGCTGAGGCAGTAAGATCCCTTGAGCCCAGAACTTTGAGACCAGCCTGGGCAGCATAGTAAGAAAAAAAAAAAAATCTTATTAACAATTGTTTTATATTGGTTACATGTTAAAATTAAAATATTTTGGATATATTAGGTTAAATAAACTGCATTATTAAAGTTAATTTCATCTGATTCTTTTTATTCTTTTTAAGGTAGTTACTAGACATTTTAAAATTAGGTATGCCACTTGCATTAGAGTTCTACTGGACAGTACTGGTCTAGAATGAAAGCTTGCCAAAGCTATTTAAAGACCGTTACAGTTCTGTATCATACACAGGTCCTTTTTGTTTCTAGAAGGAAGAAATGTGTTAAAATTGCAGCTATAGAAAATCCTTGATGGACTGAAACTAAGGGGGGAAAAGAAGGAAGCAGGTGGGTTTGAAAGAAGGGAAAAAAAGGAGTATCCAGTATTTTCTTTTAAAAATGTGATTCTTGATTTGTTTGGTGGCACAAAGTGATTTTCTTATGTTTCTCAGGCTGCTTGACTTGAGTCAAATAATCTATATAGAGGCTATTCCTGGATCTTAGTTGAAAGCTGTTGCCTTTCCAATTGTTGAACTGATCACTTCAGAATGATAATCATAGCTCATTGTTATTCCCTTTTTAAAAACCATTGACATCCATCCAAAAAGTTATAACTTACAGGTCAGGGAATATTTATAGTCTGTGAAGAAAACCCTGGGGAACTGCCAGTAAGGAGGATTATTTACCAATTTCTTATTCTTCAAGTTTGAATTTATTTGATATTTGTATCCAACAGACATTTTGCAATCCTGTATAACTCTGATGGGTGAATATAATCGTGTATACTGGTCAAGTTAAAGGAAAAAAATCTTTTTTCTTTTTCAGAGGAGAGGGCCGGGAACCCTGGCTGATCCTACTAAAAACATCACACACCAAAAAAAATCCACTCAAGGACGTAGTGTTACATACTTGAAGAATTTTCTGAAGTTAGCCAAGAAAAATAAGCTACGATCAAAAAGGAAACGCTGGAGTTTCAGTTTTCTGGAGATTGTACTTCCTGGTGACATAAAAACAAAAGTTAAATTCAGAAAAATTCAACTATGAAGTTAGCATCATATGAAAAACAATGGAAAATATTTAACTATGTGCATATGTTTGTACACAAACAGAAACAGATATAAACAGACCTTAATTAGCACTGTAGACTTTAATTATCTTTGTACAGTAATTGGGAATGGTTTTGTTCTGATTTATTCCATAACGCTTACTGTGTTCTGTTAACAACTCATTTTTTTTCCCCTTCCAGCCTGTAATAGAAGGCTTTTACTGCATACTTTATTGCATCTGCTTCTCATTTAATGACCATTGTTCTGGTCTGTCAGAGTGAGTGGCTATACAACTTCCCAAATCTGCAAGATTAAGCAAATATTTTGACAATGCCTAGTCTCTTTTTTCCTTTTTTTTTTTCTCCACATACCAAATAAAAATAAAAAGAATTTTTACTTATCCACACAATGTGAGGAGAGTTCTTAAAGACGACAAAGAATCAAGCGGCAGCGAAATGTACTTCACGTGGCAAAATACATCAAGCAATTTTCTGCCCCGTTTCACTTAAAAGTCCTAAGAATCCTGCCTGAACCACACTGCTGGGGTCAATGGGAGTGCTCCTGGACTGCAGGGAGGTTGTGGGCCCCTGGGGGCAAATCACCTAGAGACCTCCAAGCTTCTAGAATGAGACAGAGGCCTTCTGCTCATTTTGGAAGGCCCCAGCAGGTAAGCCGAATGATAGGTTTCTGAATCACTCACTATGAAATGTTATTTTTTAAAATGGTCATGCTACATATAACATTGCAACACCGCTGATGGTACAAGAACCAGGGTGACGACTCTCCCCACGGAAGGTGGGTACGCTTACACAAACGGACGCATTTCTAAGCCACTGGAAGGAGGGAAAAGGTGGTGGTAAGAGGATAAAGAGAAAAATCTATTAACCCACAGGCATTCATTAATTCTACAAATGATCTAATGGTGGGAAGCAGAAAATAAACCAATAAACCAACAAAAGCATGACATGCACATAAATGCTAAGAGGGAATGGTGTGTGATGCTGCAGTCACTGGAATGAGGGAGAGCAGTTAAGAACAGATGAGCTTTCAAGAGACGGTTCTTGCCTTTTAGGAAACAAGTTACAGAAAGGTAACTAGGAACAGAAAGCAAGGTGACAGAAAGGACCGCGTTAACCCCAGAAGCGTAAGCCTCTTAACACTTTCTGGTGGGCAGCCTCTCCTGGGAGGCAGCAGCCAACGAAAATTCCTGCAAGAGGGTCCTATGGGAAGGCTGGGTGCGGTGGCTCACGCCTATATTTCCAGCACTTTGGGAGGCCGAGGTGGGTGGATCACAAGGTCAGTAGTTCGAGACCAGCCTGGCCAATATGGTGAAACCCCGTCTCTACTAAAAAAAAATACAAAAATTAGCCGGGTGTGGTGGCACGCCCCTGCAGTCCCAGCTACTGGGGAGGCTGAGGCAGGAGAACCACTTGAACCTGGGAGGCGGAGGCTGCAGTGAGCCTAGATGGCGCCACTACACTACAGCCTGGGCAACAAAGAGAGAGACTCTGTCTCCAAAGGAAAAAAAAAAAAAAGAAGGTCCCATGGGAGCAGCCAGAAAGACAGGAAAGAAGACACGACAGGGACGGGTCCGTAGGAGAGCATTGGCAAAGATAGAGGGCGCAATCCTCTATGGAGGAAGCAGAGGTTTGCCTTGTTGCCATTAGATTGCTTCACATCTCCACTAGTTTGTGTTTACTATAGGGAGGAAAGTACAAAGCAGGATATGCATGCACTTCAAGAAGCTCAAGTGCAAGGTCATGAGGTTCATTTGGGAGCTACTGGCAAACCCCTTATATTTGGGGTGGGCGCCCTGTGGAGCACGCCTCTGGAAGAGTCCCTTCACTGTTAACACCCCTGACTGGGCCCTTAATTGGAGCAGGTCTGTGTGTTTTAATAAACATCTTTGATGAGTTCTCTGGGCTGTTCCATTAAACATTCAATCTACCAAAAATGCCTGGTAATTCTCTCTAAAAATGTTTTCCTGTTACCACTTCCAGTTTTTTCTCAAGTTAGGCAGTACAAAGAAACAAAAATCCAAAAGACTTGACTTTAATTTAGAAGCCTCAAAGAGTGTGTTTACCCTAGAGCAGAGATTTCTAAGGTTGTAGTATTGGAATCGCTTGCCCCCAGCCCCCACCCCTGCCCTTCTCTCTCCAAACAGGAAAACAAAGCAGCATCAAAGCTTGAGGTACTGAACAGAATAAACATGTTGGTGGAGATTTGCTGGCCTCAGTGAAAAGAATCTGAATCGGTAGGTCTTGGGGTATCTTCACTTTTAATAAACACTATAGGGCATTTTGATGCAGTTGGTTCAGAAATTAAATTTTCAAACACACTTTTGTAAGAAGCAACCTGGTACATGGCTTAGGAGTGGGGTATGAAGCTAGACTAGACGGTAAGAATTCAAATCCCAGCTCCTCTACTTCCTAGCTGCGTGACCAAAAAAAAAACAAAAACTCTGTGCTTCAGTCTTCTTATCTTCAAAATGGGATAATGGCAGCAACATGTAAGAATTTAAAAATATATAAAGTACTTAGTACAGGGCAAGGCATGTAATAAGTGCATGAAAAATGTTAGCCACTGTTAACAGTGGATTCATCCCAAAGTGATTTCAACTAATGAGCCAAATTTGGGAGGAGGAGGTATGCTGAATCAGACTCCAACCAAACCAATGAATACAGCTAAGCATAAAACTGAATCCTTGTTAGGTGTTCTCCTGCCATCATTTCAGCATGGTCAGCACCAGTCTATAAGCTGTACCGGCACCCCATACAATATGGATCTCCTGTAGCATAATATGTCCTAACAATCCTCTCGGGCACAGACACAGTCACACGGCAGGAGACAAAGCAACAGAACCAGCAAGCGTACACTCTGCTGTCTCACTTCATGGGAATCTCATTCAACACCATTCTGGGAAGAGAAGACCTTGCAATGCAGATCCAGTTAATTCAATTCAACAAGCATTTATTGAACCCTTAAGATGGATCAGAAATTCTCCTAGATGCTGAGAATGATACAAAGAGCAACAAGAAAATCACCATGTCTTCAAGGAGGTCATCATCTAGTGGGAAAACGAGATACAAGTAATTTGAAGGCAAGGTCGCCTGAGATGAATGCTATAATAGAAGATGGAAGAATGCCATGTGAACACAGAGCAAGTGGTAATTAACTCTGATAGGGACAGTCAGGAAAGGCTTCCCTGAAGAGCAGACATAGCATGCCATTGTGAGAGATCAATAAGCTAAGCCTATGAAATTGTTTAATGACTTTATCATTCATGGAAACAATCCAGAAAAAGCCTGAGGGACCATCTCTGTCTCTGCATTAACATGGGTGTGCTTAAGATTTGATTAAATGTTTGTTGTTTCTGTAACATCACATTTTTAAAAAACCAAGTATGAACATTCGTCTACTATTCTGATCTTCTAAGAGAAAGAGTCCTAGAATACTTCTCTTTTTTTCAAAAGCAAACCCTCTGTGTTAATAGCAAAATAAGAATGGCAAGTTATTAAACGTATTATGAACTAGTTAGCCAAATCACAAGTGTGAGAAGGGTCACATTTGTTTTACATAGCAGCAAGGCAAAATATGAGAGTTCTTTTCTTCTTATATATAGTTGCTTCTTTCTACCTGACTATAACCATTAGTAATTTCTTTGGACCAGCACAGGAAACAGGTATTGATCACAATAAAACATCGCATCCACAAACACTTGATATAGCAGGTTATGGTCTCCATGGAAACCTTCCAATAGAACCAATCTGAATTCAATTTCAGAAGTAATGAGAGCAGATAATTTTACACTCAATCAATCACTGTCAGTTGCCATTATCAGCCAATCAGTCATTATGTCAGTCAGTCACACTCTCAACAAACTTCTTCTGTGGCATGGTCAGATGAGAATGTTTTGACATACAGAAGCAACATGAGAAAATTGGCTCATCTTTCCTGGCAAGACGCCAAAGACACAGCAATGCATTGTGTTTGCTAAGGCAAAAAACAGACAGGCCAACCAAAATACACTGTGGTAGTGGAAGATTCGAGGCAGCAATTTCAATCATTGTTATGATACGGATGGCAGAGAAGTGCTTGCAACCCAAAGCTCATATAGTTTAATCCGGTCACTTAAACAGGAAGAAACGGAGCACCAGAGAAGTTAACGTTATCGCCAAAGGCTGCACAGCTAACTGGTGGAAAGCCCAGGATGCCTTGCTGCTGCTATTCAGCGTCTTCTTTCTTTGAGGCAAGAGGGTAGGGTATTTGAAGATTAGATTCTGTTTCTAAACAGAGAGATCCAAGCCTGCGGGAGACTCACAGGATATTTGTGAGGCTTGTGCTTTGGAGCCAACTCAAACCTCTTGCTGTTTGAGGTTAGCTCCTCCTTGGCCAAATACAACTTCTGGTTTCTAAGGACAGACAAAAGACTTTGAAATACTACAGGGCAACCAAATCACTGTCTCAAAATGACATTTTCGATAAGTTTAGCACAGGAATACCAAGAACACCTGGATTGAATTCCCTAAAAATGCATGGGAGAAGGAGGTAAAATTTGAGGGGAAAAATCTGCTTCTGGCAAAATATAGTTGGGCTCTTGTCAACCTCAAACATTAGAAATGCTGGAACTTGGGAACTGGGAAGAATCTGAAAGGTGTCTGGTTTCTTTCTTTTTTCTTTTTACTGCATTATTGCTTTGTTCATTTCTTAGAGACAGTTCTCTGAGGCTGAGGCTGACATTCTTTCTTGGTAAAATAGATGGATCAGCTTGACAGTTTGCAAACTTCAATGTGCATGAGAACCTACAAAATCTGTTAAAAATGCAAATCCCCAGATCCCATGTCCAGAAATTTTCATTCAGCAGGTGAGGCTGGGTCCAGGAATCCCCCTTTTTATTAACCTGGGGCTCAGGTAATTCTGATGCACTTTCTCTGCCAATCAGTGTTGGAAAACATTGGTTAACTAATGCTATTTGGTAAAGAATTTGGGGCATTTTCTGATAGTAGTTTTCCAATTACATTCCTCCCCAGACATTTCAACTTCGTAAGTTGTGTGTATCACCTGTATCATAAGAACACAATTCTAATGGCTATGATCACGAGAGAGAGAGAGAGAGAGAGAGAGAGAGAGAGAGAGAGAGAGAGAAAGAGAGCTATTTTCTGTTAGCTGTAAGTAGGCTTTATCTTAAATAGGTAGGTGGTATATGGGACACTCTAATTCATCCTATCAGAATTTGTCTAAGGCAACAAAGCAGGTTCAGGCTTGAGCTAAAACTAGTAATTGCAACAAGAACAGTTTGGAAGCTTCCACATGAAATGCTTGCTCCATTTCTTCTAGTCTGCTTGCCTGACCTCAGCTCACGATACCTATTTTATCTTCTTGCAAAACACTGATAAAAAGCTTTTTGCCCGTTTCTACATGTAATACTGATCTTTTCCCTCCATTTCCTTCCTGGCTCTATTTTTTTTCGTTTTCTGATGCATTTCAGGACATTTGATGAGTCTTGGAGTGTGTTTAAATGAGGACAACCATATGACGTATACACTATGTAGACCATACACTCTATGAGGACAAATACAGTTCTTTTTTTTGCCATTTCATCCTCTGAACACGTCACAGTATCTGGCACAAAGCACTTAATAAATATTCATTGAATATATAAAATGAATGAAAAGATGGATGGATGAAAGACAAGTAAAAATTCACCCATTTGGAGACTGAATGAATGCAGATACCTCAAAAGATGTATTAGTTTATGGTCATAATCGACAAACACTCATTTTTTTCAAAGGTTGTTTTTATTGATAAAACTCTTGGTTAGGTGTTGTTTAACCCACAGAAACCAAAAGCAACTATAGTATTTTCTGATTATGGCTTCCTTTGTAAAACCAGCTATCATACAGATTTTTCTCTGCTGTCTTCAGCTTATTTCATTTTTGTTATGACTGGAATGGAAATGTTACTGGAAGCTAAAACAACTCATAGACATTGGGTGATAGGGGAGACAGTTAGGAAGAGGGAGATGGAAAAAAACCCAGACCTCACCAGGGCAATCAGCAACAGATCCTTTAGAAGTCTGTAAAAATTAAGACGACTTTTAAAACTCTCTTTGCCTGTCATCACTACGCACATTCCAGGATCACAGTCTTTCTGCATCATGCAGATGACAGTAACCCTTAGGAAGCTTAACTTGTCTCATTGGTAGGTTTCACAGCCTCATGTCAGTGACGTCACAGAAAACAACTTTAAATTTCCCATGAAACAAGCAAACTGGAGGGGAAATGAATTCAATAGGCTATCAGAGGTGCTTTCCATCCTATCAGAAAAAAGGAGGAAAGCAGGAAGGAAGGCAGGAAGAAAAGGAGGAGAAATTAACATTTGTTGAACATCCATTGACAACTAGGTGCCACACTAAACTCTTCATATTTTATACCATTTTAAGCCTATTACATTTCCAGGGGGTGGAAATTCCTAGGCTCATTTAATTTTATTCATTTATTTACTTTATTTATTTTAGAGACAGCATCTCACTTTGTCATCCAGGCTGGAGTGCAGTGGCACAATCATAGCTCACTGCAGTCTCGAACTCCTGGGTTTAAGGGATCTTCCTGCCTCAGATTCCCAAAGGCATGAGCCACAGCGCCCAGCTCATATGTTCATTTTATAGTTAAGGAAAATAGGACTCAGAGAGGTCCATCCCCACGGCCAAACAGCTAATGAACAATAAAGCTGCGACTAAAATAATAGCAAATATTTACGAAGGACTTAACATCAGTCAGTTTCATGTGTGTTAACTATTAACTCATTGAATCCTCCTTTCAACCTTGAGAAGTAGGTACCTCTATGCCCTTTTCAGAGGTCACAGAACAAACACAGACAGGCTAAGTAATCTGCCCAAGGAGTCACAGCTGGTAAATGGCAGAACCGGGGCTGGAGTCCGTGTGGTCAGCTTCAGAGCCTACTCTCGTAACTGTCACGCTCTGCCATTCTCTACATTAGGGTCTAGGTTGGCCTTTTTCCAAAGGCTAAGTCCTTTCTGGAATACAACTTTGATTTTATGTTTCTAGAGAAAACAAAAAAGGCAGACCTCAACAATAGCCGATTATACTTCTCCCAGCATGACAAATTATGAGTTTTTGTTATATATAAAGATATGCTATGTGGTCATAATTAAGGTGGCCATATAATTTATTGTCCAAACCAAGACTCATCTGGGAGTGAAAGAGGGTGCTATTAATACTTATCCAGGGACAACGGCAGTAACCTGGAATTGTTCCAGGACGGCAAGGGAGCCTGGTCACCCTAGTCCTAATGAATATGTGTGTGTGTGCGCGCACAAACACACACACACGCACACACAGGCACAGACACATACGATTAGATAGCATTACTTTCAGACGCATTCTGATACTATCAGCTAGAGTACGGATGTGGAATTAAATGCTTTCTAATACTGTGTGAGCCCATCCTCCTCCCACCTCAAGAGCTGCTAGCCCTTTCTTTACCTCATACATTTCTTTTAACTTGTTTTCTCACAAAAGACTGTGCGTAATTGGTCAGCCACGAGAGACTAATTTGTGCTTAGCTGGCTGAGCGGACACATGATAACTCAATAGCGGATGATGCCAGTGCATGGACCAGCAGCTTCTCTCTATAAGCCTTCCTACCTACTGGGGACCTCGTTCCTCCCCAGCCTGCTTCTTTGAGAATTGCCAGCCAAGCCCTTTACTTTATTTACCTCATTTTTACCTGCCTTGGAGAAATTCAAACTTGCAGTTTTTAAGTTTCTTCAATGAGCCATTTTTCTTATGGAAATGGAAATAATAGCAAAGACGCCCAGACTCTCCCCTTCTAAAGCAGTGCATGAAAGAGTGCACCGGGGCAGGTGGATAGCAGGGAAACTGATCAAGGGCAAGGTTATGCATATCCTTCATCCTGCTCACACCGTTTATAACTGCAGTCAGACACAGAGAGCAGGCTCAGAGTGATGGGCATGGTGATGACAATGGCAGTGATGGTGATGGGAAGACTGCTAAGAACTTACAAAGTGCTTTACACAGGTTATCTCATCTAATGCTATCTCAGCCCTAGGTGGTAGGTACGATGATCATTCCCATTTTAGAGATGGAAAAGGATGTTTACAGAGGGCAAACATTCTGCCCCAAGTCCAACCAAGGTAACTTAACCTCAGAGCCAACACTCTAACCCACAGGGCCTGGACATTCAAATGCGCTAGTCAACCACAGATGATAGAGCGGAGGCCAAACGGACTGGAGGGACCCATGCCTCCCACCTCTTCATCTCACAAATGAGGACTCCAGTTCAGTTCTTTTTCCTCCTCCAGAAAATACTTACCTGTCAAGAACTTTGTAAAAATGAAATGAGAGGTCAAAAACCTAACCAAGAAGTGCTGCATAAATGTTAACTGATATTGCTAGACCAGCCCTTAAAGGCTATTTCAGAACGTATTACTCCAAAAGAGTAATTTTTTCATACTTGGACATCAGACACAGCATTGGAGCAAATTCCACCTAACCATAGAAATGCACTGTGGCCTGAGTTTACGTATGTCATACTGTTCCTTCCCAGGGCAGGTACACTTGCCACATCCCAGTACACTGCCAATAAAGATAAAGTACCTTCTAATATACTTACAAAAGCACAGAGTGCAGGGGCTAGGGACTATAAGAAGGCAGGAGGCAAGGAAGCAAAGGGTTTTCTTTTTTTTTAATGTCCCAACTCCTCTAACCTGGTCCCTTTGCTTTGTTTGGCTGGTACGACAGGTGGTGACTCTTAAGCACTGTGCAGCCTGCTCTTGTGTCCAGATTATCCCAAGCAGCCTGGAACTTCAAGAGAATCTGCAGTAATGCACAAGTCAGGATTTGGTTCCCAGAGCAAAGCTGTGCTCAAAGGATCTGACATCAGAAACAAACCTAAAAAGAGCCACAAACACCGACCCCAGGCTCCTCCCACCCCCTCCCTAACTCACCTGTGGGGTTTAAAGAGATTCCATTTTAATGAAGCAGGATGGGCTTAACACTTGGGTAGGAAAGAAAATCTGGCCTACCCCAAAGCAATTAGCTTCCTCTGCTAGGAAGAGGCTGTGCGAGGTTTTATTTCAATTTTCCTCAAGGGGGTAGGAAGTTCTCTGGTCTAAGATTCATGCCTTTGAGGCTGCTCCTCAAGTGAGGAGACCACATGGCCCTGTCATCCGAACGCCAGGTCCCTCGGTGTCACCTTCCGCTCCTCTCAGGGTCACTCTGCTGAGTCGCCCCGTGATGAGGGCATTATCTGGACCCGGGCTAATACAGTAGCTACCAGCCACCTGCGGCCACCGAGCAGTGGAACCCGGCCAGTCCCAACTGAAACGTGCTCTCAGTGCAAAATCCATGCCCGTGTTGGAAGTGAATATAAATATCTCAATACTTTTGACATGAATTACATGCTACAATTGTACTATCTTGGATATATTGAGTTAAAAGTCGTATCTCCAAAATTATACCTATTTTTTTTTTACTTCTTAAAAAACATGGCCACACAAGTATTTAACACTGCATCAGTGGCTATCATATGCACGCTATATTCCCACTGGACAGCGCTGTTCTAGACCCTCATCAGCTATGATGTGCTCCATACACTAGCAGCATGTGTATCAACTGGGAGCCTGCTAGACATGTACAGTCTCAGGCCCCATCCCACACCTACTGAATCATAATCTGCATTTGCAGAGATCCCCAGGTAATTTGCATGTACACTGATGTCTGTGAAGCACTGCCCTGGGGCTTAAAACACTGCTTGGCACACAAGAAGCACTTGAGAAACATTTGTTGAACGAATAAACGGATTATGCCTACGAAATTGCTGTACGTGGGACACTTGGGAAAATGTGATGGGCTGTCCCTGGCTTTCTCCTTAGCTCATTAACATTGATATATTCATCATATTAGTCACCTTTCATTTGAGTAGCTGATATGGTTTGGCCGTGTCCCCACCCACATTTCATCCTGAATTAAAGCTCGCTTAATTCCCACATGTCAGGGGAGGGACCCGGCGGGAGGTAACTGAATCAGGGGGGCAGGTCTTTCCCATAGTGTTCTCATGATAGTGAATAAGTCTCACGAGAGCTGATGGCTTTACAAAGTGGAGCTCCCCTGCACATGCTCGCCTTGCCTGTCGCCATGTGAGACTTGACTTTGCTCCTCATTCACCTTTCGCCATGGTTGCGAGTCCTCCCCAGCCATGTGGAACTGCGAGTCAATTAAACTTTTTTCCTTTATAAATGACTCAGTCTCAGGTATGTCTTTATTAACAGCCTGAGAATGGACTAATACAGTAGGTCCATGGAATCAGGCCTTGAGAGAGTGTGATCCTTGAGAGAAAGTACGGTCCCTATACACCAGCAGCCTGGACATCCTAGGAACAGGTTTGAAATTCAGAATGCTGGGTCCCTCCTCAGACCTACTGATTCAGAACCTGGGTTATAAACAGACTTCCAGCTGAATGCTAAACCTGGGTCAGAAACAGACCTCCAACTGAATGTTAACCACTTCAGTGACTGAGAAGCTGGGGAGCATGGGGCAGCATCTTTCAGTTGCTGCATGGAAGCAAAAAGCTGAGACAAGGGCAGAAGGTGCGGAAAATGAGTACCTTGAGGCTGAGTCATAATCTGCATTTTCAGAGATCCCCAGGTAATTTACATGCGCATTGAAGTCTGTGAAGTACTACCCTGGGGCCTAAAACGTTGCTTGGCACACAAGAAGCACTTAAAAAATACTATCACCTTCAGTGTTAGAATTTCAACATATAAATTTTGGGGGGAAACACTCAGACCGTGGCACCCATTTAAAGCTTTCCCTTGCTTATATGCCGTATATGTCATGTCTACTCACATTCCATTTTCCAGAGCAGGTTATATGGCCAAGTCCAAAGTCAATGGGACAGGAAGGGAAGACATGTTCAGGGAGGCAATGTACCATTGTAAACTAGTAAACTGATCACAAGGTGCCCAGATCATCCAAGGAGCACCAGGTATACAGGGGAGATGAAGACCCTAGCACAGGTCAGACAGTGCAGAGGAGGGCAGGCCCCAGCCAGGACTCAGGGAGAGGCTGGGCTCCAAGGCATACTGCAGTGTCCAGCAAATCAAACACCTGACAAGGGACTGGCCTACACCCTCACTCTGCATTCCATTCCTTTCTAGACCTAAAATCCTCAACACAAACGGAATGTCTGATCACTTTAGCTATAAAAACATATAAAGCCGTATTTTCCCCACTTAAATCAGAAGCAAATGCTAAGGGAAAACGATGTCGTGGCAGGCAGAGAACAGCAGTCACAACTATTGTCTCTGTCTCCTGGCAGTCTCTCCCAGACATCCACAACCCCCACTCGGACAACCTCAGGCCAGAACGAGAGGGCTGGAAGGCCAGTGAGGAGCAGAGAGAAAAGAAAGCAGAGACTGAGAAATCCGGGGACAGGGTAGATCAACTGAGAAAAGGAGAGGAAGTGAGAGGAAGCAGTTAGGTCTCAGAAGTTCCACCACAGCTACTTGTGTGCCTGGGAGAGGGAAAGGAGGGCAAGGGAGGGAGAGGAGAGAATACGAAGGTGTGTCTTAAATAAATTTCCCTTTTAATTAGCATGAGGAAGAAGAGGAATCTAAGTCTGGCTAGAGGGCATGAAAAACAGGATGGGCCTTGTGCAAACACAACTTCCTCCACCCTCTTGTGGCAAAATATGGTCAGCTCTCTCTTAGCTTTGATAATTGTCCTAGGGAATAGTCTTCCCCAGGAGAAGTGGAGGGGAGACAGCCAGCAGGTTTCTATTAGTCAATAAGCCTCTCACAAAGGGGAAGGTGGGCACATGGAACTGAGTGTCACAGTCAACTCACTGCCACCACGCTGGAGCAGCTTAGAGATCAACTTGAGTGAGCCAGAGGCGAGCCGCAGGTAGGGTGCTGCAGAGAGCGTCATGTGAATGCAGGATGATCCCTGGGTCCCTATACCAAGCAGCAGGGTGCCTTTGACAAACATTGCTCAATATTTTTTAAGCAAATCAACAGACCCCAGCTGGACTGAGTGGGATATGACACAGCAGGGCCCAGTACTGAATTGAGGAAAGGGAGCTAGAATTGATCCCAGACGGATTCCAACAGACCTTCAACAGAGAGGGAAGAAACAGCCTCCTCTGGTATCAACTTGAAGTAACGTTCTTCTGACTTCAAGGCTACTCTGATGAAACACGAGGACTCTTGAGGTATTCAGAGCCAGCCTGCTGCCAAACAGCATGCTTTGTCAAAGTGAAATTGATATTTACAAACTCAAGGCCCTTCTTGGAGAGCATCTTTTGCTCAAAATGGCTGGCTTGGCGTTCTCGACCGCCAAAGCAGCTCTAGCTAGTCCTTAAGTTCTTACCTTGACTGGGGCAATGGGCCATTCCATAGCCTCCTCTGGTCTGAAACCTATAAGGATCCTCTGTTTTTATTCTAGAAGGGGTTGAGGTCTTTGGCATGCTGAGAAGCCTTCAAAACCAAAGAGGGCCTTCTATGATGCCATGGATGAATGGACTCTGACTGTCATCATGCCCACATCCAGGGATTTACACTTGCTGTCTTCAGGTCACCTGGCATATGGCCTGGCCCCCCCTGCAGAAGCCCCTGCCACACAGGATGAGGAAATAAGACAGGCTGACCTGGCGACTGAGGTTTGTTCCCTTACTTTTGGAGGATTTCCAAAGGAAGACCGGTTTTCTCACTCTATACTTCACATTCTTCCTGAAGAAGAAAACAACAGGGCTTAGGTTTTTGCAAGTGCGAAGGCCTAAAATGCATTAAGACCATGGAAGTGCCTCTGGAGGGCTCGGTAATTGCAGCCTCCATGTGTCCTTTACCTTCTTAAAAGGGCAAATGGAACTTCTCCTTGGAGTGTCTCTTAACCTCGTTCTTGAGAAATAAATCACGATAAAGGTGTTGAGAATGGTCAAAAAAAAACTTCAGTGAAAAATCTGAGGCATCACTCTCTTTTTGCTGTATTGTTCCATTTTTAAAATGACATATTTACATTTCCCCCCCCCTTTTTTTTTTGCATCTGACAGTACACAAAAAATTCCAATCTTTTATTGTACCCAAATTATTTATATGCTCAATAGACCCAGAATGAGAAGCAGAGAAAGTGAAGCATGGTCCTCTGGCCACAACTTTTCACCTTGGTTTTCCCAGCTATTAAAAGGGAGATATCATCATTCATTCCACAAGCATTTCTTGTGCACCCATTTTCCAGGACAGAACCATCCAAACCAAGATGCTTCTTCCTATTGTGGCAAAAATGAGCAATGTTAAACGTCCCCAGAATGCAGAAGTGACTCGTGTTTATGTAAGTAGGTATTTAGATACGGCTTTGGAAAAGAAAACACAGACCTACAAGAGTCCACCAGCATTTGAATAAGGTGTGTAACCTGGGTGTTCAAAACCGCACTACAGTTCATGTGTGCTTTAAGTCAGCATCCTTCGTCGTTCCTCCCTTTAAGTTCTATTTGAAACTAAAGTAAGATGATGCTGGTATTGCTGATTAAATTATATGCAGGGCTGTGTGGCCTGATCTCCTCCGTAAGCCTTTGATAACGTGTCCCTAGGTTATCCAGCTCCACTTACCTGAGTGCCCACTTTATCCCAGGAAACGAGGGCTGAACACTGTGTCCCGGTTTCCTCTTTCCAGTGAGCCAGGCCTTCTGAGACGTTAGCAGCTCAGCCAGACCACGGAGGTGAGACGGGCACAGGCACACTCCAGATGCAGGGTCTCTGCCCTCTGTCGAGAGCCACTCAGCAGAGAGGACGAAACTCCTGTTCCAGGGAAACTGTTTTTCCTCTTGCCCACACCCCAGATGTCTCCGTGGCAGCCCCTGCCCTGAGAGGCCCATGAGGAGGAGCCAGCCTGTTTCTGATTATTCTGCTTGACAGGGACGATCTGCTGGCATGCGCAGTTGTAGACATTTCACAAGCTCAGGACTCAAGGAGACTTTGCCATCAATTCCAACCGGACCCATAGAGTCCCTCTGAATAATTCTCATCTGTGTGGGAGGCCTACGGGGCGGTTTTAAATAGGGGCTGGCAGGACAGTGAGGTCTGGGCCTCTTCTGCATGACTCTTCCAGCACAGGCTCTGTCCCGGAGTCTCCTGGGAGTCAAGGCCTACTTTTGGCCTCAGACACAGTCAAGGATCATCCTGATGCAAAAACCAAAATCACCTTTGAACCTCTTGCTCCATATCATCTTCCACTTTGGGTTTCCGCTTTGCCTTTGTATTGGGGACAAAGACTATCCATGAATCCTTACTTTCAAAAATTGCCACTGAGGTAGTGGCTCTGAATCGTTCCCCCCTGGATCCCCCCACCCGTCGGGACACCCTCATGTCCCAACACCACATCTGCTGAAGTTGACTGGGCCTGAAATGCTGGCGGCTCAGTGTTTTCGGGAACTGCGGAGGGCTCTCCTGCCACAATTCTCTTGTTGTCGTCAAAAGCAATTACATGTTTCAGATGATGAAAAGCACTGTCATGAAAAGCTGGCACAGCAGCCAAGGAGACAGATGTATTAAACCACACGGCTTCTCAGAACTCCCACTTATGTTAGCGCTCGGCATGGGGAAGGGAACTGTGACACCCCTCCTGTAACGTCCTCCCATTTGGATTTACTGCATGAGGCTCGTTTTTGATGAGGTGCTAAATTCTTTCGGTGGACAAACACGAACTTGCAGAAGTCAGTCATCGTACAAGTCCATGTCCTCAAACAAAAATAATAATGTCATAAAGGCAAAGATGCTAGCATAAAAAAGTACAATAGGTGGATTTTTGTGAGTCAACATTAAAAAATCCAGCATTCTTTGGGAGGCCGAGGTAGGTGGATCACGAGGTCAAGAGATCGAGACCATCCTGGCCAACATGGTGAAACCCCATCTCTGCTAAAAATACAAAAAATTAGCTGGGTATGGTGGCGCGTGCCTGTAATCCCAGCTACTCAGGAGGCTGAGGCAGGAGAATTGCCTGTACCCAGGAG
>NW_016107682.1:2790920-2834174 GCF_001604975.1 Cebus imitator
AAAAGAATTCAGCATTTCTAACTGGTAGGATGAGGAGTACCAGTCTGCAGGACGTTAATTTACTGATAGGCTATGAACAATACATTACACACTCACGGAAGTGGAGAAACTATAGGTCAGACAAAGCTACAAGTATTGCTTCACTGCAGGACTTCTCAGAGCTTTTGATATGGTAATGAGTGCTGTGCAGTGAGTGAGACAACTCAAATCAATATACAGCCAACACATTTGATTTGACCACAAAACCCATTTCCCTGAACTACACTTGTTATCGCCTCCTAGAGCTGGGGTCAGAAAACCACTGCCCATGGAGCGGTCTGACCTGGCCGCTGCTTGTTTTCGTAAATGTTCACTGCCCACATCCAAGCTCATTTGTGAACATGCTGTTGCTGGCTGCTTTCACACTGCAGCCGCAGTGCTGAGTCATGAGACACACACCCGAGGCTCACAAAGCCTAAAATACTTACTCTTTGGCCCTTTACAGAAAATGTGTACAAACTCTGTTCTCTGAAATACAGTTTGGGAACCTACTTCATTCGTGGTATCCGTAATTCTAACAAATATCAAACAATTTTTAAGTCAACATTGAAAAGCTTTCCATGGTTTGAATTTAATAATTACAGTAAGTAACTTTCTTAAAGTATCGTGACAATACAGTAGAAGGACACTGTGCCATTATATATAGTCTGTCTTCCAGGAGCTCCCAAGCCTTTGTAAAATAGAGAATTCGAGCCACAAATAACTGGGGGACAACAGAGGTTCTAAACACAAAGAGGGGGCAATATGGCATAGTAGAAAGAATGCAAGAATGTGGGACACAGGGCCACAGGAGTCACGGTTTAGTCTTGGCTGTGGTATCTTCTCCTGCGATAACAGTAAGACCTGATTTACTGAGCACTTACTGTGCGCCAAGCACCATCCCAATTGCTTTCCATAAGGAATTGCTCTCTAATTCTTATCACGGTGAATAGGCACTAATATTATCCCAGTTTACCGGTGAGGAAACCAAGTTTTAGGATGATTCACTTGTTAACATAAAGCACATACCTAGTAGGTGAACAAGAGCCAAAACGCGTCTGTTGGACGGGTAACCACCGCGTTACAGTGGCTGCTTCTTAGTGACAGTAGGTATGCTCTGCATTTCCCCAGACATGACAGAAGCAGTGGAGAAGGCAGTGCTCTCCAGGCTCTGACACACAGCCCATGTTTGCTGACTGGACAACCACACAATGCAATGCTGTGGTTGGACCGATCTTCAGGAGGCTGCATCTGAGCAGGGTGTGGAAGGATGGCAGAAGGAAAGGGGAGTGAGGCACTCAGGGTAGACAGAAGGTGATACTGCCACGTCCTCCACTTGGAAGGAATCTGGAAGGTTTCGACAAATATATATATTTTGGAGCAGGAACAGCAGAAAGCAGGGGCTGGCTATCTACCTTCTGCTACCTCATCCCCACTCCCTCTAAGGGGATGAGGCAGAGATAAGCATGCTTCGTGGGGCATGCTGATTCACAAACTTGAAAGCCCGAGCTCCACTCAGCAGCAGCCTGGGCAGGCTGAATGGTGGTGCGCAGGTGTCTGCGGCATGGGCAGCTTCTCTTTTTCCTAGAGTCAAACCAGTGATCCCCTGCGACAAGAATCCTCCACTTGACCAGAATGCTCTGTGTTGGCACCTTCTGGACAGGAGCCCTATCGGGTATTTCATCAAAGCATCCCACGGCAGTTGTAAGTGTGGCTCCACGAGAGTAAGACACCAGGACAGCTGTGCCACCTAGTGATGCTTGCATGTACTGTCTGCATCCCAGAGAGTGGGAGAGGCTCCGGGAAGGACTGGTATTTGCTATTTTTGGCCACCACTTCTACATGCAAAAGAATCTTAAGTCTCCGCCTGGGCTTCAAAACATTTCTTGTGGCCTCACTGACCAGTCCCGTAAGCCTCAGGGGACATGAGTGTCTTCATGCTAAGAGGGGGCAGTCCAACTCTGTATCACGAATTACCAGGGAACATTCAACAGACACTTCCCTTCCTCCATTCCTGCCTTTCAGCAGAGAGGGAGGACGCACCTCCTCTTACATCCTATTGTGGCTACAATAACCTGCTTACTTTCTTGTACAGGCTGGAAGTCGTATGCACACAGCATCTGCTGCTTTCTAAACTAAATAGAAATGCCATCGTCTGCAGTCAGAAACAGAAAAGGCAGAGGATGTCTGGTGAGAATCTGTCCTACATCCCAGAGTGGCAAGAGTTAAAGGAGCTAACCACTAGTGTTATGTGGGTGCAGCTGATGCACACAGAGAATGATCAGTGTTTTCGTTTAATGGGACCTCTTCTCCACTCCCAAACACAGCAGTGGAGGGAAAGGCCTTTTAAACCTTATTAAGGTTGAGGAGAAACTGGTGAAATGATACTAAATGTTTTCTTTCTTTTTCCATTTCAGATTCCTTGCAAGAGGTCCACCAGAAAGCTAGAATTCTAGAAGTCCGGACGGCAAAGCCTCGTACATCATGCTTTTCCTCCTTTGAATTACAGTTAACTCCAGTGGTACCACTGACACGGCTTTCATGTAGTGGTTCTAGGATCGCACGATGCTAATACAAGGGAGCTACGGAAAGGAAAGGAAAACATCAGTCCAGGAGAGAAATGGAGGGTGAATGATATTTATCAGATTTTAGCTTCTGAGAATGGATTTGCTTTACCAGATCCAAGACAGCCTGTTTCTACACATCATCACCAATTCTGTGGGAAACATTCCAGATATTCCAAGAGTGCATTTTGAGACTGAGTAGTTGGTTCCCTCACTGACTGTTTGTACTGTAAATAACAGTATATTTCCACACACTCTTGATTGCCATTTTACAGTTCATCAATAAGACAAAAGCAGAAAAGATGTACAGAGACCAACAGGGAAGAAAGGCGCGAAGATGAAAACTTGAGCACCGTGCAACGTACGGGAGCCTTGAATGTGCCCTGCGCAAAAGTGTCCACTCTGTACCCCGCTTACATAGCTGTTCACCTGGTACAAGATTATGGAAGTGACACTTTTTTCCTAATTCACCCAAAGTACCTTGGGACTAAATTGTAGCACAGTGTAAGTACAGAATCCTAAGCGGCGGCGGTGGGGGTGGGGGTGGGGGGGGGACTCGATATTCATGATCCTTAATCTATTTTATTCATTAAAGACTTGGCCAAATACATCACTCTTGCTTTTGTCCCTGTAGCAACCAGTGCTGTTACCACAAAGAGACAAAACCAGGCCTGATTGGAGCTACTCAATCACTTGGTCCTGAATCACTTGCTTTTCACCGAAAGCCAACAGTCTTGATTCTTCATATTTTAAGACTCTCATTGCAATGTACTGTTACTTTTTGCATAGAGCTGTCAGCGCGAAAACATTTTTTTTTAACACAAAAATCTGGCTTTTGCACCCTGAACCCCCGCCACCCTTCCTGGAGACTTGATAGTAGCCTACTGACTCAGGCTGACAAAAAGGACAAAGGCCCTGGGTTCTCTCTGCTGCCTGGTTGTCCAGATGTAATTAGGCCTCACACAGGTAACCCCTCGGGCAGCAGAGAAAGCTCAGGGAAAAGGCTCAGGGTTGTGAACACAGTTTCAGAGTGAACACCCGTTCTGGAATGCACTTCTTGAATTTGCTGGCTCCAACATTAAGTATTCTTACATGGGCTTTCTCATTTAACCCCACCCTAAATCCTATGAGGCGGTTACCAGCATACTTCCATCAGATAAAAAAGCTGAGGCTCAGAGATGTTAAGCATCTTGTCCAAAGGCAAACGGTCTTCAGTGGAAAAACTGAAATTTCTATCTGGAAATCTCCGAATCCCACGCTCCTTCCACTATGCACAGTGCCTCTCAAATAGAAGAAAGTAAAAAGGGGAGAAACTGGAGAAGTCAAAACCCAGGATTATTCAGGGGCAGAGAATTAACCATATTTTGGGTAAATATGTGTTTTCCAGCCATTGGATCAACCATGATGTGATTCAAACTGGCTTTTACGAAAGCCAAAGATACCAGATGGATCATCCTTCAATCTGGTGTTTTTGTCATCTAAACATGGTCCTAGAAATCAAAACAAATAGAAACACACAAAAAAATTTTTCAGAATATGGACAATCTCTATTCTAGAATAAAGGCAAAGAATGAAAAAATAATTATCAAAACCAGTCCTAGAATAGACAGGGCCTATTTTAACATTTAAAAAGGCAGACACCCGTCCAGTTTCCTTCTGCAAATAGTCACCAATCACTGCTTCTGCTGAGTAGAGATAAAAATACCTGATGTGGTTTTCCAAAGGGCTTCTCACAGTATTTGGCCTATTCAACCTTTGCATCTGCCTTCCCTCTTGGCCCCTGACTTTTTTTAGGTGTACCATGAAAAGGCAATGCCTTTAATGATCTACATTTGACAAGACTGGAAATTAACCTTTTAGTGAATCTTTCACATTCGATGTGAAACTACAGAACCAGTGGTGATGTGACATTTTTGGTAGGTGAGCACATCAAAGGCGCCTGCCTTCAAGATCTCCCTGAACACCCAAGGGTATCTCAGGCTGCCAGGTCTCCTTAGACTCGACAGGCGAGGGGAGAGGGAGGAAGGAAGCCTGGGCAAGCTCTTGAAACGTCTACATAAAATGAAGGTATCCAAAGCTGCTTCTATTTAGGTCTTATGCACTTCATTATGCCTGGCTTTTGAATACTCTAGTATCAAAGAGAAATACAGGCAAAAGTCAGGATATTGTTTCTTACTATTAAGCCCCCAAATGCAGAACTACACAAACATTTGACTTCTATGAACCCACACTCACACATGATCTTTCTGCCAGCATTTCTCGGAATGATCATGTTTACAATTTCTGTGGGGAAGGCAAGTGCCTTCAGCATTTCTTTAGATGTCATGAAGCATTTTTAAACTGAAAGCACATGACATTTGGAGTCACCTCATAACCCTGACATATCATAGTGAAAGTAACAACAAATACTTAAACGGGTCTCTAAGGTACCATCTTTCTTGTACCCCCATACTTGGGGTATAAGGACCACCTCTGAGACACAGACATCTATAGAAACTTCTTGTTTCTTTGTCTCTTTCATTTCTCCTTAACATAGGGAACCAAGGGGAGGAGAAACCATGGAAAACTACTGGCGTTTGTATAGGGCCACCATCAAGTTCCAGCACTTGACCTTGAGCACCTCACCCGTACTTACTAGAGATCAATGATAACCCTAAGCAGACGGATTAAAACTCTAGAACTTCTGAAATCTCGCTCTTCATTCAGGAATCCATCCTCCTGGAAAAAAGACCACTGTGGACGGGGAAGCTTGAAGGACAAGCATTTAGATCTGAAAGGTATTTAAGAGGAGATTCAACAAAGGATTCTGTGGGACTAGGGATTTTACGAGTCATTCTTACGTGAGCGTGGCTTGCGGCTGACTGAGTAGGGTGTTTGTTGCTGCTCAGTCCTTGCCCCTTACAGGCTGGAGTAGTCAGGAAGGCTTCCTGAAAGAGGAAGGACTCCAATCAGACTATGATGAGGGCTTCTGGGTGCCCTGGTAGGGAGGGGAGTAAGAGCAAAGGAGGAGACAAGAACACGTAAGCTGTTGTGTGAGATTGTGAGGAAGAAGCATTCGTAGAAAGGTCACTTTTAGATTAGGAAAATACAGATGAGAAAGGCAGGGTGTCGCCAGGCGGAAGAAGGCTAGAGTTTCGGAGTTCTTCCACGGCGAGCTTCTGAGCCCCTCTCGGCACCCTTAACCATTGGATGAGTGAATGTGCGGGCGTGCCAGTTCAGGAGGAAGAAAGAAATTCTTTAGGGAACATTAATCTTTCTACAGGGTCCTGGATAACTCTGAGGGAGGTCAGCTCAGGGGCAAAGAAATCAGCTTAGAAAGCAAAGAATTTAGTCCGAGTCGGAGGTATTAAGGTCCTGAGTTCAGGTCCATCATAGAAACAAGCAAAAGAGGTAATTTGAAGAATGTCAGGGAAGTTACAGACTAATTGAATATCAAAGGGTGAGCGGAGGAAGAGAGAACAAAATTACTGATACCTAAGCCTCTGTGCTGGAGTGATCAGAAGGACGGCACGAGTGTTAACAGAGCCAGAGGATTCAGGAGACCCTCTGTCCCCACTTTCAGGGCCTGACACTTTGTATCTTAGCCAGATAAAACACACTGCATCGTAATGTGTAGTGCTGCTCATCCCACCGTAAAACTAGGCAAGGACAAAGTCTCTACGTTATCAGCCTTTCTGTGGCGTAAGCACCCCAAAACCCAATGCCTCAGACAAAAGAGGTGCTCAGTAAATAAATACCGGTTGTATAAGACAGGTTTCATTTTGGAGGAAGAAGAGGTAGTCAGCTGGAAAATATGGTGAATTTATGGTGATAAAGCATTTTCACAGGCAGACAAATGTTGAAATTTTGGACAGTGAGGTCATGTTTGATTTCTTCCTTAATTACTAACGACCTCTGCCATTCCTCTAGTAATATGCAATGACTCCTGTGTCTTCCTCCTAATGTCTGTCAGTCATAGCCTTTCCTTTCCAGTGGGCAGAGGGATGTTATAGTTCTGAAGACAGATTGTTCTCCTAGAGAGAGAGCAGAGAGAAGATAAGAAACCCAGTGACAGAACCTCAGCGGATGGCTCTATCTAGGCAGAGGAGGAAAAAGAGGCACGTCATTCCCAGTTGCTGTAAGAGTCAGAACAACCAAGATCCTTGCCTACTAAGGGAAAAACGTAATATGTAGGCCAATGGGGCCATGTGCAGATGATCTCAGGTATAAGATGTTCACTGCACACCTTAGAGTGGTGTTTACTCAACCATAGATAATGATATTTAATTGTCACTCTTGGAAAGACAGTTCACTTTGAGTTCCCTGTGTAGCAAAGAGTTATTCAAATGTGCCTATTTATTACAAGACCATTGTATAAGCAATTATGAATGTTTCTGGAAGAACGCAGGTTTGTGGAAATCTTCCTCGCTCCATTCAAAATCTGCTTTGAGATACGCTATTGCGATTTGTATCAACAGAACCTTTCCTCCCACTAGGAAATCAGAGCCCAGGATTTCCTGCTATTTATGAGTAATAATAAAAAATTCTTCTTCTCTGTTTTCTTTATGTGTCCTGTCCCTAAATCGGGCTCAGCCTGAAAGCTGGGATAAGGACAGATGGTCTCAAGGAGAAAAACGACAGTGAATTCAAAGCTCCCATTTGGCAGTCAATCACTCTAATCAAGAAACAGGGATTTGGTTATTTTCAATAATAAAATAATTCATAAAATGTAAAGGATGAAAAAAATGTAAAGGATAAATTAAAATAGTTCCACACTGAAGGAAAAAAAAGGCTTTCTGACAAATACCACCCAACTACTAGTTCCATGGAGGCAGAGGGGGTTCCGTATTATCTGATTTATCCTCACTGCCTAGAGCACCGTGTGGTTCCAGACCTCAGTCAAACCCAGGAAATGAAGAGATTGTAAACTAACTGCTTTCAGGGACAGAGTTCACATTTCTCAGGATCTCTACCACCCCTAGTATCCTGCTGGGCCAAAGTCAGTGCCTGGTTGACATGTCCCTGGGACCCTGGCTTCTCTTTCCCACATTCCTCTTGGCTCCGCTTCCTCCCCTCCTCATTCTGCTCCTGGGAGAGTCAATGCATAGCAGGAACTCTTCTCCCAGGCCTGGTGTCAGGTGGTTGCCATGACAACACCCCCTGAGAGCAGGCACTTGCCACGGGCGCCTTCCAGGTACACCTCAGGGCAGGGGCTGAGGGCAAGAGTAACCCTGAGGCCCACATCAGGGGATGAAGTGATTAGACCCCATCCTGGTAAATAACACACATTTCTCTTGACTCCCGACCAATGTCAGCTGCTCAGGGAAACTGTGGACCCCCTCACTGGGGTGACATTCTAGCTTTCTCATGCCAAGAACACATGGGGAAAGCAGCTTGGGATGCTTCAATGATTCAGTCACCTCACTTTTTCTAGTGAAAAGAGAAAAATGGCTGTAATCTTACATCAAGACGATGGAAAACAGGGGTGTCCAATCTTTTGGCTTCCCTGTGCCTCATCGGAAGAAGAATTGTCTTGGGCCACACATAAAATACATTAACAATAGCTGAATGAGCCAAAAAAATTACAAAAATATCTGATAATGTTTCAAGAAAGTTTACAAATTTGCAACAGGCCACGTTCAAAGCCTACATTGTATGCAGACCGTGGACCTTGGGTTGGCCAAGCTTGATGTATAATGTCAAGCCTGAATCAAGCAGGTATCCCCAAAGTCCTCATGGCCGAGGAAGGAGCTACTGTTATTCCTCCCTGGAATCTGGCATTAAAGGGCATGGCAAGAAGTGCTGATGTCAAGGTAATGAGGCCAGGTGTATCTGTTGTTGCTGACCTGAGGTATGGATGCTGTGAACAGGGGGCTTGGTAGACCAGAATAGACAAACTTCTGACCTCACCCCTCATTCTAAAGTGTAATTCCCAGATTTTCAGTGACTTATGTACCAACCTCTAAGCACCTTTATTTATTCATTCCTAGGCATATTAAAAATAATTCAGGTTTACATAGTCTTTCTCTAATTGCAAGAGTTCAGAGGAAATTTAAACTACTGCTTTAGTTGTTGGGCATACAGATCTGCAGAGATAGGGTGTTAAGTATCACTGTATCACCACTTCACATATAGGAAGCACTCAATAAATATTAATGAGGTCGGCCGTGGGGGCTCACACCTGTAATCCCAGCACTTTGGGAGACCAAGACTGGTGGATCACTTAAGGTCAGGAGTTCGAGACCAGCCTGGACAACATGGTGAAACTGCATCTCTACTAAAAATACAAAAATTAGCTGGGCATGGTGGTGTGCACTTATAATCCCAGCTACCTGGGAGGCTGAAGCAGAAGAATCCCTTGAACCTGGGGAGTGGAGGTTGCAGTGAGCTGAGATCATGCCACTGCACTCCAGCCTGGGCAACAGAGTGAGACTCTGTCTCAAAAAAAAAAGTTAATTAGCTGAATAGAAATACTATAGGTAAAGCCAGTACCCACTATGGGGCACTGCCACCTCTTCACCATGTCTTCTTGGCTCTGACGGCATGACAATGCTTTCAATGCAGACACGGGCCTTGTTCCCACACAGGGTGATTAGTGTTCTGTTTGGTCAAGCCACAAAACTGAGGAAATGGCCTTGGACCAGCTTCCCAAATTTGTCTCCTTCTTAGCCCTCTCCTTGAGATGCAGCTCTAGTCTTGCTTCTGTATCCCCTAGGCTTAGCCACCCTCTCCTTTCTGCAGTGCTGCATGGTCGATTCTGTATTTCATTTGCAACCTGCCTCTCTGTGCCACTCACCTGAGAGTGAGCAGAGCGGAGCCGGACACTGACCTCGATGGAGTCAGGGAACAGGTCTCAGAGAGGGGGACCTTTAGGGGAGTGTGGAGAGGCAGGAGGAACAAGCCAAGTAGAGAAGAGCAGGGCGAATAATTCAGGCAGAGGAAACAGCCTCAGTAAAATCCTGGCATGCCTGTGACCCCTGCTTCTCAGATGGACGGCCTCCCGGAATCTCTGGGGGCATTTGCATATCATGTATATATTAATTTATGTATTCAAGGTATGCACAGCATTCCTATCTGGAATGATGATAGTGATTATGCTCCCTCCTCTCCCAACTGCACAGAGATGCAACAGGGGTACCCTATCCAACTGGAAAAGCAGTCTCTACCCCTGAGTGTGGGTATTTCCATGCTCACTACCAAGGTTCAGGGACATGCTCCCCAGGCCTGTGATGAAGCACGTGGTAGAAGCCATTCCATTTTATATGAACTCTTTTTCCTATACTTTTTTTTTTCTAATTTATTAAGATAATATGAAAATGACAGAATTTACACAGTTGAAGGATATTACCTGAGATCCCACCACGTAAAGAAAAGATCATAATACAAGGCATGAAGAGTGGGAACTCATAGACCAGGCATATTCACCAGTGCACTCCCTGACCTAGAGAGCACGATTGCAAGTGCCAGGCTGGCCCTGCGAAGCTCACAGATCAGGACACGCCACTTAATGGCACCACCAGCAACAGCCTCCCCTTAGAGACTCAATAATATCTGATCCCTTCAAGGGGTGGAACTGCCAATGTTCCTAACCACAAATTCAGGCTCCACAGAAAACACGGCTTCTCTTTATTTTAGATTACCTTATTTTATAAAAAGCAAGATTATATAAATGATGCAGAGAAAAAAGGCAGGCAGAAGCCACTGCCCAGTGAGAGCCTGCAAAAATATAAAAATGTAACTTGATAAAGGAAACAGTTACCTAGAAACTGCTGTAGAGTAAATGTGTAAAACATTTTATCTTTCATTATTTAAATGCGAAAACGAATTCAGTTAATACCACTTGACCTTGTAACTATACAAAATGAATTTTTCTACATTAGCATGATCAACCAACAGTGCAATAAAATGTAAAATAATATCCCCGAAATCAGATGAGCCTGGTTGAAATCTTTGTCCTCCTAAATCGTATCTTCTTGGAAACACCCTTGAAAGTTTCTAAAGGCTCAGTCTCTTCATCTTTGAAATGGAGATATTTCCGCTGAGGGGATTAGATGGTTCCCTGGATACAAAAGTATTTAGAGTACTGCCTGGCACATTGTGTGTGGTCAGTATTAACTATTGTTATTTGAAAACAAAAAGAAAACTAAAATGACGGTTTTCCATTTAAAAATTCCAAATCAGCTTTCCCGTGAAAATGGTATTCGGCGTTGCAGAATAGAGAGGACGTCTGGCCCAGCTACTGAAACTGGGAGGAGGCTGGGAAAGGAAAGCCAAGTCCTAGACCTGGCCCTCAACTGCCTTTCCCTCTGGCATGGGTATGTCCATTCACCTTGCTGGGGCTCTCTCTTGCTTCAGAATAAAGTGTGAATGGAGTTAGTGCTAGATGATGTGTCAAGCCCACTCCAGCCACAACATTCTGGAGTCAACCTCTAGGGCAGCTGCAATGGCAAAAGTCAACACAGTACATTTTATAAGCCATAATTAGAGGACAGAGTGATCGGCCTATTGCCCACATTATGTAATTAGCCCTTTGCCTCCAGGGAGGGAGTGCCTGTGTGCAATTATGCAATCACATTTTGAAGGGAAAGACACCAACTCACATCACATCATCAAGAACAATTATGATTCACTTGAGTCACAGTTTCCATCCGAGAAGGTTGTCCAGGTAATTTTAGTCTGTACCTTTGTAGTGCCAAATATTTAAATAGTTCCTTATTTTTGCAATGCCTTGCAATACAAAAGCACATTTACATGACCCATTCTTACTGGCTTTATATTAGACTGGTAAGCTACATCCCATTATACCTGGCCCATAACCTGGAACTCCCACAGGTGCAAACTTCAGGGATCTCAAACTTTAGAACCCAGAGAGTCATCTAAGGAGCTTGTTAAAAATGCAGACCCTCCTCCCTCATTATTGATTCTGCAGATCTATTGTGGAGCCCAGGGATGTGCTCTTTTTAACAGTCTCTCCAAATTCCTCTGGTGTCACTGGTCCACACCATGAAAAAAACTAAGATTTATCATGGATAGCTTTGGTGGAGACCATGCAGATGGTTGCAGGACCACCATTACATGAATTGAGGCTACTGGGCTTCCCCCAGCCATCAGGAAGCATGAAGAGCTATTGCCCAATCCCCCCATCCCCTTTCCTGGTATAGAGGCAGAATTCTAGAATTTCTAAGCTATAAGCCAGCTAGGGAGCAATAAGCATTCCCCAAGTTCCCCACTCCACCCTGTCCCTTCAAACATAATGAAGGTGCTTCATCACTTGCCCTGAGCTACTTAACTCACTCTGCCCCATCTTCCCCCAACAGAGACTAACAAGCATCACTAAGTGTTCTCAGTACATCCAGCAAGGAGAACCTGAGTCCCACCAATTGAGAAAGCAATGTATCTAGAGCTCCAGAATGTATCACAAATTAATAATAGTGTTATCATTTGAAACTCAGCTCAAATGTCACTTCTTCCAGGAAGCCTCTTAAAGGTAACCCCTCCCAACAGAATCTGTTTTAGATATCAGGTAATAACGTGACATGCCCATGAAAATCTTCACCACAGGTACCAGATATCAAATGTACTATAACTGTTTATAACTGTTTTATTTAGATTATGTGCTCCTCGAAGGTGGGTGCCATATCTGTGTTATCTTTACATCTGCAGCTCCATCCGTCTCACCTGGTTAATTCTTACTAGTCTAAGTTAAACTGTCATTTTCCCAACAGAGCCTTCCCTAATGTAAGTTGATCCTTACTATGAATGCTCATTCCACACTTTTTTCTCTTTTGCCACACTTCATGATGCTTCTATTTTCCACATTGACTGGTTGATCAATGCCTCTGCAATCCCACTAGCACCATGAGGGCATCAAAGGGGAATAAAAAAAAAAGCATTAAAATAATATCTTTTGAATAAATAAATGGATTCAGATGACAATACTGCTACCCTGTAGAGGCTGGTCAGAAAATATGGGGCAGCGTAGGATACCTGGATAGTTCTACCTCTAAGGTGCTGTTTCATATTGGTTGCTTCCTCCTTTGGCATTCAAAGAATCCAGTATAAAGCTCATGCTGGTACAAGTTTGACTGCAAAATTGGGAGAGAAAAGGCCTCTTAGAGCACAAAAATATCCACCAAGACTTTGTTTCCATTGCATAATCCATTTCCTTCATGCAAGACTCTGGCCTCACTCCTTTAATATGATTACGTTTCATATTCTCCAGTAACTTCATTCTACCCCAAAAGCAGACAGCTCCTCTTTCTACCATGGCCAGTGTTCCCTTCAAGATTGATTGCAACTTGGGTGAAACATCTCAGTGGAAAGCCAACAACTGAATCCCATGCTCAATGTTCTCTTCTGGAGTAGGGTTTAGACCTCTTATGCCTACTTCCCTGAGAAATTTACTAATGTGTCTAACGGTTTTTATGACTGTAAAGACCCAGTCTGCAAGGGGATATTGGCACTCAGCTACATTCCACATGCAACATGACCTTCCCATTTTCACCCATCACTCATCAACTTTTAACAAACACGGCCTAAGGATTCCATGGTGGAAGACAGGCATTGTGGAACCAGAAATGGACACAACTCTGCTACATGTTCAACTTCTTTCAACGGGGAAACTTTGTTTTCAGGAACAAATGATAAAGATGTGAGTAGTTTACAACTTCTACAATTGTGGGAAGAGAGGGCATATTCCTTGAGAACACAGAATACTCTTTCAAGAAGTTCCAGCTCTCTTTGGAGCCAACTAGGTAAAAATGTCATTTCTCAAGTCTGAAGAATCAAAATCTTCCTTCTTCTAGATCCATATGCTATGAAATGAAAGGATTCATAAGACGACCCCCCCCCTAAAAAAAAAAAAAGGGTGGATAGGCTAAGGCCTTGGTCCATTGAGCACTGTCATTTTTGGCACTTGCATTAAAGGTACAATTGTGGAAAAGAATGACTGCAACCTGATTTCAAAGTCAAAGGTTAAAGATTTGGCCCAGGTGCCTCTAGTAGCTCTCCCAAGTTAACCACTATTGACATATTATCTATGCATTAGTCTACTCTTTTTTTTTTTTTTTTTTTTTTTTTTTTGGAGTCTCACTTTGTCACCCAGAATAGAGTGCAGTGGTGTGACCCTGGCTCGCTGCAACCTCCATCTCCTGGGTTCAAGCAATTCTCCTGCCTCAGTCTCTTCAGTAGCTGGGATTACAGGCACACAACACCACACCTGGCTAATTTTTGTATTTTTAGTAGAGACAGAATTTCACTATGTTGGTCAGGCTGGTCTCGAACTCCTGACCTCAAGTGACCCACCTGCCACGCCCTCCTAAAGTGCTGGGATTACAGGCGTGAGCCACCACACCTGGCCTAAACTTTTAAACTCTCATTAATTTTTAACTTGAACAATTTAACTTAAAACTGCCTCTAATGATGTTGATGACAACGAGGGTAATGGCAGCCATTTGTTAAATACTTTTATAAATTTCAAGAATTATGGCAGGTGGACATACACCTCTCATCTAAAGATTTTAAAAATAATTTCAAGATTGTTATTTATTTCATTTTCAGATAAGAAAATCAAGAATCAGAATTATTGGGTAAAATGCCCATGACCAGACAAATAAATAGTGGAACAATGACTTAAACACTAGTGTTCTCATCCAGAACACTGTGGTGTCACCCTCAAAATAGATGCATATATTCTGCTGCCAGGTTCAAGGAACAAGTCCAAGTTCACACAGTCCCATTCTATAATGTTCATCCCATCCATTCTCAGCTTCCTAAATAAAAGACACTAAATACATTTCCCCTTCCAAGGTACTGTCTGAAATCCCTTGGCTACTTTAATTACCCCTCTCAGAGCTTTCCTTGGTTTTGTTAGGTTGTTCTTAAGGAGTATTGGTCCAACCATAGATGTATCAGTAGTCAGAGACATGCTTTTGGTTTTGATTCCAGCATCCTCCATTATTATACCCAGCATTAGGTCTCTTAACCAAAGCCATATTTTGGTCAAAGTCTTTGGGAAAATGTCTAAAATGATTTATATGCCCATTTTCTAGGTTATCACCTATAATTCTGGATGCTTGCTCCAGTTATAATTTGAGGTGTTTCTTTTTCCATAGGCTTGGTTCATATGGATGCTCTCCTGTCTCTTTAACACACTTGGCCCATGATGGCTTTGTATTTCACTACACAAACGATTATAGAGAAGTGTTAAACTGGATCAGCTCTAACCAATACCTAAGGGTGTATACTGTCTATAGTCCCCATTCAGAGAAATAACATTGTTTATCTAACCATTATTTCCTGTCTTGAAGATAGCCTCCACCCATGAGAGTATTTCCTCTGCTATTACAGTAATTAACAATTTTAATGGGAGGAAATATCTGAAAAAATTCACTATGTCAATTGCATGTATTTGTCAGAGTCTCATGAAAATGGTTCAATTGTTCCATGTTCCTTGACATCTTGGGCTCAACTTCGGAATATTTCATTGCTCTGGGCATCTAAGCATATACAAGCAAGGCAGAGTAGGTGGCTGCACAGTTGTTCTGTAAACATGAGCCATCTATTTAGTCAATATAAACCACTCTGGGAAGAACAGGATTTCTTTGCTCACATGAAGAGTCTCCGCTACTGGAAATGATCACAATCACCCAAGTTTTTACCTTTGGCTTAGCTCATTTAGCTCAAGACCTGCAACAAGTCACCCAATAACATGGTGAAAATTTTCTTGGGCACACAAGCGGTTAAAACCATTTCTCCACTCAGTGAGAGGCAGAAACAAGCACTCTTGAAAAAACAAAGAGAAATTAGTCTGATAATGAAAAACCACTGAAAGCAATTTATGAACCATTTCCCCTGACAATATATAAACGCTTAATATACTATACATAATTCAGGGTCGGTCTTCCTTTGATGCCTTCCTTCTAATCATCCACTTTTCTAGCAGAAATACTGACATCTGAATCTCTTTTTCCGCACTATTTCAAAGGGATATACAATAGCAAAAATGGCTATGCACTGGATGAAGCTAAAAGCTTGTACTGTTTATTCAATGGTACACCTCTGATAATTTAAAAAGAAGATTAATCAACTAGTTGTGAAACCAAATATTTGCAGAAACTAAGCACTTATGTAAAAACCTACAGTGGCCTTAAATAAACAAACTAGTTGATCATCACAAATTAAAAGAATTTAAATGGCAAAAACTACCATTTCTTTAAAAACTATGATAGCTAAGAAAAAAAAAAAACTTTTGCAAAATAAAATTGGGTGGAGGATCTAATAAACAGGGAGCTATGGCATCCCAATGGAGAAAAAAGCAAAAAGAAGTTTCAGAAAGGATAACAAATTAGTTTAGCAAAGTCACAATAAGAGAGGGCAGACAAAAATAAAGGCATAGGATGCAGCATCCAGGGAAAGAGGAAGGGGCGAGTGGAAACAGCTGGAATTGTTCAGCTGTGTCAACATTCGGCTGTTTCACAGATTGACTAGCAAAGTGTCATCTGAAACCAATTACATTCCCAAAACCCCACGGACCCAGTTCATAACATTGATTAATCCACATTGTGAAAAAGTCCCCAAGCAAAACTAGAACAGCTGTCAGCCCTTGGAGCTCAAAACACAGCAATTGCTTGAGGAAAAAAAAAAAAGAAAGAAAATCTCCTCTTGAAATTTTAGGGATTTTCAGAAGGTATGTCTACTGAAACAGAAGATAAATTTAAAACTACTCCACCTCCTGTCTGTTTGAGCACAACCGGCTATAATTAGAAAAGCAGGGGTCATGTTAGAATAAACCCAAAGTCCATTCCCAAAGTCAGAACGGAACTGCCTCACAGGCTCTAATACCTTGTGTCTTTCTGCTCCTTTCTGGAGGTAACACCATCATTTGATGTTTTTAAAAGTATGGTTTTTTTTTTCTTCTTCTCATCATTTTAAATGCATTAATCTACTCCCTTTGGGCCCATAAAATATACGTTATATATTTTCTATTAAAAGCTGTTTTTATACCTCTTGTTCTATTTCACAGAGGTAGAAGAATACGAAAAGTCCTTGATTTGCAAGCATCTAACTTGTGCATGAGTCAAATAAAAATGGTCACTGCACTCCTCTGATGTGCAAAACTCCTGGTATAGGAGCCCGTAAAGGTGTTCACACACACTCCTATGCCCCCCACCCCTGGATCCCATATACCCCGTACCTTCTAGCAAAGCCACTCATCCAAAGATGACACACTCATGCCAAATGCCTTGGCCTTCTCCTGAAGCTACTGCAGCTTCAGATACCAGATACCAGATACTAGAAATCCAGATACCAGGTATGGCAGAGGGGACCCCAACACCATATAGGCAGCCACGAAGATCTCCTTAAGAAGTCTCCATTTCTGCAGATCCTGGCCTAACATCACCACTGTGAGGATACGGAAGTTGTAGGCATCTGGATGGATTTTTTCCCACATACATAAAATACATGCGTATTTGCTCATTCATTCAGCAAACATTTATTGGATGTCTATTCTATCTCAGACACAGGGTTGTACCCAAAAAACCAATATTCAGTTTATAAAACATTTGCACATACTGAATTTTGTAGATGGGTAAACTGAAGCTTCAAGAGGTTTAGTGACCTGCACAGGGCCATCTAACTAGTAAGTGTTACAGTTTGTACATAAACCGAAGGCTATCTGCTATCTTTCACACGCCTTCCAAAAACCTTATTACTATATTATGCTTGACATGGGTTTTCATAAGCTAGCAGGGGAGCCCAAAAGCATGCAAAATATAGTTTCTACCTGGAAATGCATCCAAGTTACAAAAAAACTGGGTAGAAATTGGACTTTAAGAACATATATGGTTTACATATTCAGATTACATTCTACTTTTGCTCCCTCCTCTACAAAAACCCCATTAGTAATCTAATGGACGACTCCACCGAAAAGCCACAGTGTAACTGCAAGTTTTATGAATTGAACTAAGTCTTTGATACACTGATTCTTTTTCTTCTGCATGCTTATGCAGATGTAGCACTAACCAATAGTACCAATATGAGGCGGTTTCTAACTCAAAAGCATTCAGAGAAACGCAAACCTTGATTTTACTGGTACATCCCTCGATTGGAAGGGAGGGGAAGGGTGGGGTGGGGAGGGGAGGGGAGAGGGCAACTCACAATTCACTATGCCATGCAAAGGAATGGGCTTATTCTTTGGATTTCAGAACTGAGATGAAGGTCACCAAAAACAACAAATTATCTTAGATGTAGAGACAAAGTGTTACTAAATACTGTTCTTCAAATAGTAATAACATTTCTGGAGCTTTGCAGCAGGTAACAGCCCTACTGAGTGCTGAAGGATGTGTTGGGTGGGCCAGGGTATAGTCAACGGGTAGAGACGGGGTGGAGGGAGGACACTCAAAGACAGGGCGGTAAGAAACAACCACTAAAGTCTCTAGGTAGATCCTCTACTTCTTTCTTTTTACTATTTTTTCACCCTGAAGGATATTTATAATTATTGTTTTTTAAATGTTCATGATATCACAGATAAAGAACACCAATTGCTCCCAATAGAACTCTAACTACAGTATATGTTTACAAGAGCAAATTACTGTTTATACATGGACAGGATTGTGAACAAGGGGAAGAACATTACAAATTATATGTTACTGAAGGAAAGCCAAAACATTTCCTTTTTTTTTTTTTTCTTCTCATGAAAAGACATCATTACCTGTATATGCCCCTCCTCTCAGCTCCCTCAGTGGACATTGGCATCAATGAGCCCATTAATGAGCCCGTAAGGGGCGCATGATAAGACAACAAGGAGTTCCATAGTAAGTTTATATTTTTATGTTATGATTTTAGAACATGGGACAATAACCAGAGTGACGGAGGTAAAACTATTCATATTTCCATATTCCAAATTACTTCAAGAATCACTAGAGTACAGAGTTTATAACTTTAAACGCTAAATGGAGAAATCATCTGTCCCAAGAATTGCACACATATGGCTTTCAAATAAATCTATCTCAAAAGGCCTATCATTTAACAAAACAACAGAAACAAGACTTTAAAAGAATACAAACGAAGTTTTGTATAAGTTGGTATCTTTTTTTACATACATTGCGAATAACAAAAAGTTACTGTAAGCTACACTTTTTATTTTATTATAAACCATTCTTATTTTATAAAATGTAGCCCTACTCCTGGAAAAAATATTTTTTGGGAACTAATGGGGGCCAACACATTTATCTGAGGTTACCGTATAACCCTAAGAAGAACACAAGGAACACAGTATTAAGCATAGCTCATTGGTTGAAATATCACTTTAAGGATTAAATGGGTAAAGTCCATGTAAAATGCTCAGAACAGGGCATGGGCCATAATAAAGTGCTGGAATAATATTAGGTGTTCAAAATCAGTGTTTGCATTCCATTGGAGTTCCAGGAAAAGTGCGTTCCAGGAATTTATGTTTGGGTAGACCTAAGGTAGTTTTGCAGCAAAAGATGACTTTGCAAAAGGAGGGATTTCTCTCCACATCTCACCACCATCAAATGCATCTTTTCTTAACTCTCTGTAGAAAGAAGCAGAGAAAGGGCCGACAGTGCCTGTCTGCTCTGAAGTACAACTGGCCAAGGGCCAGACATGGTCTCTCTTCTCTTGCCTCTGTGCTGTAATTGACCTCTCTGAGCAGTTCCTTCCGATTCCTATGCCAAAGGCTCTTGTTAGATTGTGAGGCAAGGTGGAGGGCAGGGCGCAGCGATTCCATTTGTCACAACAAGCTTCCTTACTGCTCCTGTTTTATTTAAAACCCCGCTCCTGTTTTATTTAAAACCAAGACACTCAATCCACCATGTGGGATCCTTAGTAGCACACCTCTCAAAGGCTTGCATTCATTCAGGGATGGAATGGACAGTGAAGCCCACCGTGGCACATTTCCTCACAGCCCTGTCGGCGCTCGGTGGTTCAGATTCTCAAATGGCATCAACTGCCCATCAATAGTGCCACTGTTTATACTGGAGGGCTGTAACTTGCCTCCACCTAAGAGAGTTTCAATGATATTGGCTTAGGGAATACAGGGAAATGGACTTGTGCAGACTTGAGAAAACCTCAGAACTGAAATTCAGTTAATCAGGTATCTGACTCAAAGTAAGGTAACCATTAAATAGGAATGCATATCTTGCCTTCTCAAGCTGCTTCCTACATCAATGCAATTATGCTTCGCCCATCTTCAGATGAGAGGCAGGCATCCATGTTAGATCTACTTTAAAAGAAAAAAACATGTTGGGGTTTTCTGAAGTTACTCAATTTCTCCACAATGTGTTCGCACTATAAATGCCAAGCATTGCTGAATCAATTGCTAAATTTCAAAAGGCATGCCTTGGCTTCAGATACATTAATTTTCTGGAATAACAAGCAGTCCATTTTAATGGACATAAGATACTATTTCCTTCATCTTACCACTCATCTTGACCATAACACGTGGGATGCTTCAGAACCACTGGTGGGTTTCGATGGTTTTCTACTCAAGAACAATGTCAACTACAGAATGAGGCCTAGACACAAATCCACAGGGTATGCTTGCTATGATCATGAGGAGCAAAAAAGCTCCTCCAGGCCCCCTACCATCGTGCCAACACACTTTGATCTCACTTCTCCTTGTGAGCTCTTGAGAGGGTAAGCCTGTGTCTGCACATGAAGCCTTAGCTGCAGTGCTGGATATACTTAATGCCACCCTTTGCAAGCCTAAAAGAACAAGATCAAAGAAGAATAAGATTGGTGCCATTAGAGAAGCCATTTGAGAAACTAAAACTACCTATAAGCCACCTATAAAGAAGTTACATAATTCAAAAACATACAGCAAGCACCTACTCTGTCCCAGATCCTGCCCCGCAGTAGCCAACAATCCCCTCACTGATACAGACACAGACATAGATATTAGATATGACAGTTAATTCTGTTATTTCAGAAAGAAACCATTTCTTCTTAACTGAACTACAGGCACTATATCTACAAATGGGTTTACAGTTGGCTTGAAATTGATTCTGACTTTGAAATGCTGGTAAGGAAATAAGTCATATCTGTCAGTGCTTATCCTTCCTAATTATAGGAATACTTTAAAAAAAAATCATTATTCTACTGAACTATTCCAAGAGGAAGTATCAGGAGGGTGGTAGAGTCCTGGGAATATTTCTCCATGTTCTAGTTCCCCTCTTTTGCCTTAGATGAGGTACAGGCCAAGCTGTGGGCTGCAACTAATGCACAGGAAAGCCATGGGATGTTTGCAAGATTTCACGGAGAGCCCAGGCATGGTGGCTCAGGCCTGTAATCCCAGCACTTTGGGAGGCTGAGGCAGGTGTATCACTTGGGGTCAGGAGTTTCAGTCCAACATAGTGAAACCCCATCTCTACCACAAATACAAAAATTAGCCAGGTGTGGCGGTACATGCCTGCCATACCTGCTACTCAGGAGGCTGAGGCCTCAGAATCATTTGAACCCAGGAGGCAGAGGTTGCAGTGAACCGAGGTCGTGCCACTGCACTCCAGCCTGGGTGACAGAGACTCTGTCTCAAAAAAAAAAAAAAAGGTGTCCATAGAGAAACAACAGCGGCACATTCAGATTCAGCATGGATTACTATTAAGTTATTTGAAACTAACTAACAAATGGAGCTAGTAGGTATTTCTCCTGTTACAGGGGGCACTGTGAAAAAGTTCCAAGACACAAAAGCACCATGAACTGAGAAAGTCTGGAAGCTTTAGGAATCTGGAGGGAGGAGGCTCTTTGCATCAGACTTTAATGTCCTTAAGCAACAGGCAAAGGGGCATCCCTGCTCTCCAAGGTCACCTTGAAGGGAGTTGCCATGACTCAGCCTCATGTTCGACCATGTCTTCCTAGGGAAGCCCTGCAGTGGGTGTCATCTGTGCAGATGGATCAGCTTCATTAATCAGTAAAGAACTTTGCTCCCCCCATTAGTTGATGCTTCTCATTGGTAGGGCACCTTCAGTCAACAGTCTGTTTGACTGGAGAAGTAAGGGTTTGGGTTGAGTAAAATGCCATCCCAACCCCATCTCAACTGAGCAGAACAGCCTATGAAAGAGACCAGGCAGATATAATTATCCCAGTTTTTGAGATGAGAAAACTCAGGTCTATCTGAGTTTAATGAGGTTAATGGATTTTCCCAGAGTCTCAAAGCTACTAGAGCAGAGCTGCGCCTTGACCTAAGCCTTCCATGTCTAAACCTCCTCCCGTTACACCACAGCTGCTTAGATTTTGAGCAAGAATTAGTGCCCTTCCCTGCTTCAACACACATACACAGTGGAGAAACAAGGAGTCATTCCCCTCAAGGCAAGAACTGTCCTATATCACACCTTCCTCATACAGGCTTGTGGAATGACTTGGCTCCTCCAGCTGCCAGGCAGCCCTGAAGCATCCAAAGGAGAGACGTGACCACACTGTTACCCCGCTGAGGCAGCGGGGAGGCTGTCGCAAAGCCCATCTTCACTTCCTGAAAGCTTAGTCCCCGCCTTCTAGTCCTGCTCCTACCCTAGGCCATCTCTCTCCTCTTTGCAGAAAAAAGGTTGTGGAGATGCTCAAGAAGTGGCAGGGATGCAGACCAGTGATTCTCTGACATGAGCATGCATCAGATGCGCCAGGGGAGGTATGTTAAAGCAGAGGTCGCAGGGCCTGACCCCAGAGTAGCCAAGGGTGGGGCCAAAGAATATGCATTTCTAACACATTCCCCGGTGATGCCGATGCTGCTGGCTCAGGAACCACACTCAGCGATCCACCAACATACAGTGACTTCTCTCCTCCCAGGATCTCACTTATTGCTCCATGCATAGCAAAGATACTTATTGAGCAAACATTAAAAACGGCATCCCTTGATCATCTCAACAAAAACGTTTCAACAACTTCTATCATTAGCTCTGTTTTAGACCCAGTGGTAAAAGTTAAAGTCCCTGCCTTCCAGGAACATGCAAGCTAAAGATAGACTTAATTCATGTAGACATGCACACAAAGATAAGACTACCATATTCAGATTATAATAAATCCCACTGAATAAAACAAAAGGCTTACAATAGAAACTGCAAAGTTCCTTGGGAAGTCTCCAAAGTTTGCACTTTTTAATTTTCAGTGATACCATCATCATGCCGTGGATCACTGTGCAGATATTACAACTGTATTTAATCACACATCTAAAGCCAGATTGGGCTGCTCCAACCTAATGCCACGTGAGTCCTTGAACTGCCATCAGCTGGCTCTGACAGCAGGCATGGCTGCAGCAGGCAGTTACAGAAATGGATTTAAATGTGGGTGACTCTTGGTATCAAAGATCTGTGAACTGTTCAGCTAAGCAGAGGAATCATCAGAATAATGATCATTTTTCACTCTACCCCCCTCCCTTGCTCGTTCAAAGGAAAAAACAAGCCCTTAATTGCTTCTTGAACTACACACAAGTGGGCCGTTGACTGTGGCTGTAATTCAGCATGGAGAAGCAAGGGAAACTCTGAAACAGATTTTGTGGCGGTAATGCCTTAAACGGAGAAAACACTGCAGTGGGATCGGCAGGCACAGGACACTGTTAAGCGGGAGGATACCTCCTTAAGGCACGGCTTGAGGTGTTGTCAGCTGTTGAAGTAATATTTCATTGTAGATGACACCAGGTGTGATCAAGAGGGAATATATTAACAACACAGGGGGTGTGGTGGGGGCAGGCAAAGGGTAGTGAGGGGAGAAAAATAAGGAGAGAGAACAAATAGAAACGATTTTAGAAGGACAGCACATTACAGATGCCCTACTGGATTTGGGCTCCTAATGAAGAAGGCAGTGTTTACGGGAACTGAAGAATTGTGGGTCATTTGCCATTTATCTTGAAAGATACATCCATATAAATGATTACGTATTGAGAAATCTGGACCATTTCCTTCATTCTAGACTATGGGTACCTTAGATAGGGTTATGAACATGCAAAGGTAGAAACTGTTTTGCCCATCCTGCCCTTCAGTCCGAAGTCATGACCCTCTGTACAGGTAGCACTGGCCACAGGGAAGAGAAAACAGAGGCCTGCAACTGAGAAGCCTCCTGCCAACGACAAGCCTTTTGTAAACACTTCTCTCCATGTTTACCTAAGAAACATGCAGGCTTTCCAAGGAAAGCCTCCTTTTAAAAACTGTGCCTTTTTACTTCTCTGTGCTGTTAGGTCCCTAAAATAAAAACTAATGCCCACACTTCTTTAAGTCTCCCATCCCACTCCATCCAGAAACATCTGTTCTTCCCTTAGACGCCTTTTCCGCTACATTACAAAGGTAGTGCATCCATTTCTGTACCCACACATGCAGGCCTGCTTCCACACCAGGAGAGAGTCGGGTGAAGGCCCCCACTTCCGTCTTCTATTCTCATGTAACATAGTGGCTATGTTACATCCTCATTAACACTGAACCTTGTTTGCAAATCAAGCGTCAGTGAAGACAGCAAGCACTCTGATACGAGAAAAAGCCTAATACCTACTTCTTAGTGAAGTGACCACTGGATAATAAGAAAAAAGATTAGCATCTGTAAGTACTTACTACGTGCCAAGTCCATACTAAAGGCTTTAATTTTTTTTTTTTTTTTTTCAGACAGAGTCCTGCTCTGTCGCCTAGGCTGGAGTATAGGGGTGCGATCATGGCTCACTACAACCTGCGATCTGCCTCCCAGGTTCAAGTGATTCTCCTGCCTCAGCCTCCTCAGAAGCTGAGATTACAGGCAAGCACCACCATGCCTAGTCTTTTTTTTTTTTTCTTTCTGTAGTAGAGACAGGGTTTCACCATGTTGGCCAGGCTGGTCTCAAACTCCTGACCTGTGACCCACCCGCCTTGGCCTCCCAAAGCGTTGGGATTACAGGCATCAGCCAACACACCCGGCCCATACTAAAGGCTTTAAACAGATTCTCTCATTCAGTCCCAACAGTAACTGCTCTAGGTAGATACTATCATGATCCCCATTCTACAGAGAAAATCAGTGCTCAGAGATGGTAAGTAGATTGCAAAAGTCATAGTGATGGTGGTAAAGTCATGCTTTGAATCCCCGTTTCTCTGACTTTGGTGTCTAAGCTCTCATATGCTATTAATGGCCAGAAAAGGTACCACAATCAGGGTACAACCTACACAGGGACAATGTGAAGGAGGGTATGGTCTGTCCAACTATCTATCCATCAATCTATCTATCTATCTATCTATCTATCTATTTATCTACCTACCCACCCACCTATCCACCTGCCTATCTCATGGAATCAGGGGCTTAAATATCTACCACATACTGGGCAAAGGTCTGATTGTTCTTATATACTATTTCTAAACTTTGTAACAACTCTACAAGGTAAGCTGTTTAATCCTCATTTAAGAAATAAGAAAACTCAAGAGTCCACATGACTGAATAATTTACCTACCTTTCCATAAGTGATTAAATGACCAAGTCCATATGCCTTCCCAGTTTCACTCGCCCAAGACTCCCTAACAGACTTATTACCATCCTCCTCCTAATTTCACAAAAGATTAAAAAAAGTACTAGCCCTAATCTAGGACTGTTACAAGACCATACTATTGCATATCTTATCCTTCTGAGCATCAGAAATGATGCCACCAATTCATTTAGACATTGCCTTCAAATTCCCATATAAAAGGTACTTACTATTTTAAAAACTGAAATTTATAATGGTTATATTAATAGATCAACTAAGGAGATTCAAATAACTTATTTCATTGGCAGATCATAGATGCAGTACTATACTGTTCATTTAGTTTATAAAGCTTTCTCCACGACATAAGCCTGACTTTATTCCCCTGATGGCAAGATACTCTCTCTCTCACTCTTTAACCAATCACAGTCTCACTCCCATCACCAAGTGTCATGCAAGGATTTCAAGGGTCTCTTAATAGTAGCTACATCAACTAGTTCATCTTCTACTGATTTACCTACTCATTTTCAGAGGAATCATGTAAAAAATGCATAACTCCATTGCTACTGTTGAATTTTTTTTCTAAACTCTTTTGATGGAAAAAAGGGACAGAGTTAGAGTATCAGTTAGCAACATTTACCGAGAAGGTATAATATGCTCTGCTCTTAGGCACTAGATACTCAGCAGAATAGCCCTTTCCCTTATCCGCAAAGAGCTGGCTAGGGAGTTTTACGCGAGCTTTACATTTGCTGGCCTGGGCATTTCTGGATGGTGGTGGTGAAGAGCTCATGTTTTGAATCAGACCCGGCTTGAAACCTGGCTTTGTGGCTCTATTTCCTGTGCAACCATGAGCAAGTTACTTAAACTCATTAGGGCTCAGTTTCTGTCTTTGTAATGGGGCAAGAAGAAGTAGCAAATCCTGTATATAAAGAGGCCGGCATGTGTCCAGCACACAGTAAGGATTATGGGAGTCACAGACCCAGCACGCAGTTGAACAGAAGGGAGCTGGTTCATGGGAAACGCTTCCCAGGCAGCACAGGAAGCTGTGAGTTATTCAGAGCTTTTCTCTCTTACTTATTCAGGGCTTTGCACTCTCTTCCTTGGTTGCAACTCCCCACTTCCCTACCTCTAAACCCCATGCAAATTTCACCTGATTAACCTTTATTCATCCTTCAATCTAATCTAAACCTCCATTCCCATTTCATCCTGAAATACCCACCTGATCACAAGAGCACCTAAGCTTACCCATATCTTTGCACTTGTCACTCGCCTTTGAGAGTCCCTATTTACTTGTCTATACCCACCGCCAGAGTGAGAAACTAGAGGACAAGACTATGTGTCAGCACTATGTCCCCAGATCGTGGTACAATAATGGACAGTAGCAAGTGTTCAATAATCATTTGTTTAGAAGGTGAATGGATAAATGCAAATAGATACCATGTCTAAACCTGCAGAGATCTGCCCTTAATAAAAAGGGCATGGCTCAAATGTGACATCAAATTCTGCTGCCCCATCTTGTGCCTCATGTCATGAAATCTCTAGATAAGCAGCAGGAATGGCTGCAGTGTCACTTGGAGGCCTTGCTACCGTGATGTCAGCTGCTCGTCCTGCACACAGTGGGTATGGAGTCCATTACATGGCTTGGCTAGCTCTCTCTTCATAAGATCATCGTTGCTAGATATGGGCGTGAATATGGATGCAATTCAGATGTTTATACCAACGTCTGGTATAAATAAACCAGGAAAGAATTCAGGTCGGTCCAATCATTAGTAACAATATCTTCTTGCTCTCCTGGGAGCTGTTTCAGATTTTGGCTTCATCCTCACCTCTACATAAAGAGACAGGGATGGGACTGCAGCTTCTAGAATTACAACCATTTTGTCAACTTGTCATTTGACTCACTGTCTGGCCGGTGCCTCTCCCTCTGGGTCCAGAGACATTTTGCACAGGAAGAAAGCAATAAAGTAAAGTCACAGGGCCGATGAATTCTCCAATCTTCAAAGCACCTCGTTCTGTCCCACAGTACATACATATTTCTGGTAAGCGCCATGGAGAGCCTCACATCTGTTACCTCCTGCACCGCTGGGAATCAAAGCATTTATCCCCATGAGATGTTTTCTAAAGGCCTGAGGGCACTGGGACATTTTATCCTCACTCCCTTGGAGAGAGCTTCCCTGACTACATGAAAATACCTGAAAAGGCTAACTTTGTCTGTTCCTTATTGCCTTAAAAATAAGAGTACTCTTAACCTTTAGGGATTTATATTTGGAAGAGGGAAATGAACTAGATACAGCTTATAAAAAGGCAGGAGGGTGAGTCACTTTTTCAAATTGTTTACAAGCTTGGAACCAAAAAATACACATATTTGTAGATCTCTGAATATACAACGGTCTTATTTCTCCGAGTGTATTATACCTTCTCTCTATTATCTTTACACTTTTCAAAGAAAACTAAGTGGGACCTATAGAGCAGGTGCTAAAAACCTTGTTGCTTATTAGAATAACTAGGATTTACAACCGTTAATTAATAAAAATTAGACCTGGGAATAATAGCAAGAATTCTAGAAAGCTGAGAAATAGCCCATATTTGGGGTTTCAGCTTTACTACTTACTAATCATTTCCAATAGATGGAGATAATACACAGTCGCCTCACAGGTTTATTGTGACAATCAGGTAAAGTGCTGAGCTTCTTAGTAGTGACAGATCTTTCTACAGCTGCCCCTTGAACAACACAGGTTTGACTGCTAGGGTCTACTTACATACGTAGTCAACTAAATACAGATCAAAAATACAGTATTTGGCTGGGCGCAGTGGCTCACGCCTGTAATCCCAGCACTTTGGGAGGCTGAGGCGGGCCTATCACCTGGGGTCAGGAGTTTGAGACCAGCCTGGCCAACATGATGAAACCCCGCCACTACTAAAAATACAAAAATTATCTGGCCGTAGCGGCAGGTACCAGTAATCCCAGCTACTCTGGAGGCTGAGGCAGGAGAATCGCTTGAACACGGGAGGTAGAGGTTTCACTGAGCCGAGATCACGCCTGCACTCCAGCCTGGGTGATAACAGCAAAGCTCCATCTCAAAAAACCCCCACAAAAATACAGTATTTGCTGGAGGTAAAACCTGCACCTACAGAGGGCTGATTTTTTGTAAATGTGGGTTCTGCAGTGCGAATTTCATCACTTGAGTATGTGGGGACAGACACTGGCACCAGTCCCCAGGAACACTGAAAGATGGCCGCAGTTCTCCACTGGGACTGAAGGGCAAATCCCAATGGGGTTGTTTTTTCAGATAAAGAGTTACATCAACATGTTTTTTAAATGTTAAATCACATTTTTAATTAAATCTCCATTGATTATTTCTTTAGATTTCTTTTGCCTAGGACATTCTGGGACTCTAAGAGAAGAGATAAAATAGGAATAACCTATTTGATCTGTTTAATAACTGAGAAAGAATTGGAGAGTGTTATCCTTAGCAGAAGCTTAGAAAGCATCTAAAGAAAGAGAGGCTGGATGAATTCCCCAAGATGACATACCCCAAGACAACAGAAGCAGGCTGGGATGGAAGGCCTCCTGACTCTTTCTTCAGTGCTCTCTGCTAAACAAAGCCTTCCTTTTTGGCTTTTGACATGAAACCCACATCTGAGACCACAAAAGCGTCCCTCTCAAAAAGGTGTGGAACTGTTGTGAACGCTGCACCTGCAAGGTCGCCCCGACTGTTCACTGCAGCATTCTTTCTCTTGCACCTCCACAATAGCCAGGCAGGACTGATGTTCCATTGTCCCAAGGCTGACATGGCTTCCCTCTCCCAGCCCGAGAGCATCCACATGGGTCACACTGGCTTCACTAAGAGTGACCATGTTATTACAATTCCAGGCAGAATCCGAAGTGCCGGATTAAGATTACAAAATGTCTAGTTCCGGTAGGTATCAGAGAAAAGAGCAGACCAGTTCCTTTAGATTATCTGGGCCACGAGGTAGCAGTTCCTACATACAAAGCCATCCATACCCATGGACTTCCTGGAATGGGGTAATTAATTTCCTAGTCCCTCTGAATCTGAGGCAGAAATCCCTCCATGTTCAGAAGCCTAACATATTTCACAAAATCCTCTAGCGCAGGAAAAGCCCAATTTAAACAGACCCAAATAACCCCAGAATACACTGTTGCCGACTCCACATCTGTTGCTGTGTTTGTTCATCTGGAAAGGATTCTGTAGTTTTCTAGCGCTAAAGGGGAAAATTAGGAAAGGGAAAAAAAGCCCCCTCAGCTCACACTTCCACCCACTTCTCCAAGCACCTTCTCCGTTACGGGGGATTGCTCTTCCCAGAAAAATCAAATAGAGTCAGCCTCCTCATGCAAAACAAATAGAAGATGGGAATACGTAGGCTTCTCTTGTTTATCAAGTCTAAAAGCATGAAGAAAACGGGGAGAATACAAAAGGAAGGGATAAAAAGAGTCCTTTCTTTCTGGTTGGCCTCAGAAAAATACGAAGACAGCACAAGCAAACCCTGAGCCGCTCATGCACAGAAAGCTCTGTTTCTACCCATTCCGGGTTGAACCAACATTTAAGGCCCAAGAGTTAGCTGGGTAGGAGGTAGGTAAGGGGTCCCTACCATGGAGATTATTCCCTTGCAGCCAAAGTGAAGTGAGAGACATAAGATTACTGAAGGGAGCTTTCTCACCTCAGGCTGGACCCAAGAGGGGCTATCAGTGCCATCCCCCCTCACTCAAATTTTCTGCCAAGCCTCTCAGGGAACATAAACAAATCACTTCCTCTCTCTACGTGACAGTACATGCGTCTGTTTGGTTCACTGGAAAAGCACAAGATTCTTCTAGATCCCATTAACCATGCTTCATGACTAGTCCATCCACCTGGATATTCACCCACCATATCAGGCAAAAAAAAAACCTAGGTAGCAACTATACAGATTCTAAGTCAAAAAGAGAGAGCAAATTGCACACCTTCTCTAGGAAAAGCAAACCACTAACTTGCTGAGGTCTCTTATTCAAGCCCCAAGATAACCACAAGAGAGGGATAATTTATTTGACCTTTTTCAGAGGAACCTAAATATAGGAAATGTTACCACTTTCCTTTGGGACTTGCTCTATCTTCTTAGAAGCTAAGGAGTATCTCTGTGTATGTCTCTGTCTCATTTCCTAAATTTCAACTATTCTACTGCCAGTTTGAGTTCTCTTGGCAGAATCTTCAAGTGTTCTCAGTAACAGATGCCTGGAGGAGAGGGATGCTATGAGTTCTGAAACAGAGCAATGCACAGAGCCGGGGAAGCAGCTGCTCCGCTCTAGTCACTGTGTATACAACTTCACCAAAAGTGTTTAGGAAACAGATCATTCTGGAACCTATACCACCTATTCAAAATTCAGGCCCTTTCAGTCCTACCCATCCTTTTTTGTTTTTCTTTTTCCTATGCTGTTTGTTTTCTGCCATGAGCTTTAGCAATCTGTTTATGTTGTGAGTGTGTGTGTGTGTGCGTGTGCATATGTGTGTGTGTGTATTTGTGTGTGTTTCCCTCTCCAGCCTGGCTGAATTATCCCCAAGTGACTCTTAATCCTCAACCATAATTCCCTGTGATTGCACTGACATGATAACGGGGGAGCCCATTTTCCTCCCACCCCTCCTCACTCCCTCCCCCCTTGTTGCTAAGCTCAGCCAAGGATGCTCTAGGGAGCTGTTCATTTAAAAGAGGAAGTTCACAGCAGGGTCACCAGGCTTTTAAACAGAGAGAGAGGTTGCCCAGGGTAAAAGGGGAGCTGAAAGTCACAAACCCTTTCCTTTGTCCTGTGACCCCAGCATGTGCAGACATCAGTCCCAAGTTGCCACTCTCTCCGAGGCCCCTGACTGCCTCATAGCATACCTGGATGGGCGGTCTGACTAGCAGAGGTCTGCACTGGGAAGCAGAAGGCCAGCACCTACCGTGAGCTAGCTGTTTCATGGTGGGAAAGTCACTTGCCCACTCTTGCCCTCAATTTCCACAATCACAAAAGTGGACTGGACAGATCTGGCTGGATGATGAAACAGGCAGTACTTCTCAAACTTCACCATGTAGTCATCACCCAGAGACCTTGTTGAAAGACTCCCGGGCTTGCCTTTAAAGGTTTTAATTCAGTAGGTTGGGGTTAGGGCCTGAGGATCTGCATTTCTAACATGCTCCCCGGTGATGCTGATACTGCAGTCTGAGGACCACACTTTGAGAACCACTGACCTATGGCCTCTTTCACCCCATATATTCCACTGCTCTACCCCCAGGATGGCACAAGAGCGGTCAGAACTATTTGGCCCTGGTCATGTGAAAAATTCCACAAAGGAATACAAAAGTCACAGGGCTCTCCCACACTTAAATAGTTTCGTTCTTTCCTGCCCCCAACATCTGCTCACTTCTATGCAAAGACAAGCAGCAAAGATATGGGGTGAGGAGAACTACTGGCTTAACTTCAAGTTATCAACAGTTGCTACCCCTGTGAGATCATTTGCAATTATAAAACAGAAACAAGGCTGGGCACGGTGGCTCATGTCTGTCATCCTAGCACTTTGGGAGGCGAGGCAGGTGGATTGCAAGGTCAGGAGATCGAGACCATCCTGGTCAACATGGTGAAACCCCTTCGCTACCAACAATACAAAAATTAGCTGGGCGTGGTGGTGCACGCCTGTAGTCCCAGCTACTCTACTTGGGAGGCTGAGACAGGAGGATCCCTTGAACCGGGGAGTCAGGGTTTGCCATGAGCCGAGATCGCACCACTGCACTCCAGCCTGGCAACAGGGAGAGGCTCTGTCTAAAAAAAAAACCAACACACCAACCAACCAAACAAAAAAAACAGAAACAAGTTGAAATAGCAAAGTAGGAATAACAATGAATTATACATAGTCTGGGTCATAGTCTGTCAACTGCATAAGTCACCGGGAACAGTAAAATGTAAATTTGGTAGTCCCACATATTGTGTAAAGAGGTATAAAAAATTACTCCAAAGCAATAGGAAAAGGAGTACTATCAAGCAGACCTTCAGATATTTACCTTGCTTCTAGCTCTATAATCCTTTTCAACTGTAAAATCAGAAACCTTTCTGCCATTTGGCAATCTGACTATCATCCATCAAATATTTACAAATTCCTGCATATGTCCACACTCAGAGTTATCTGGCCTGGTGTGGAACAGCAAAAGCCCTGGGCTGGGGATGCTGGGATTATGTCTGAGAAGGAATTCTGGTTCTAAGCTTCTGCTTTCAGATACCGAAGTATTTTGGCTGACCCGAAATTCTACTTATGTGACTGCAATAGTTTATGCTAAGGCATAGCTGTAAATGAGAACTTAATGAACTCAGAGTAATGTCACTAGGCCAGTGTTTCTCAGCCCCTCTTCCTGTTTGAAAATCTTTGCTATATTGAGTCACTGCTACTAAGAATATTATATGCATCAGAGAAACTAAAATAAATAGTAAGAACCACTGCATTGGGACGAGTAAAATTTTAAGTAAAAATTTTATTCTTTAACTTAAAATTTGATTTGGCCACTTTAGAGGTTGCCAAATGGAATGGGAGCCAGGTAAGTGGTCCTTTCCCAAAAGTTCTAAAAAATTTTTTTCTAAATTTCCCAATAGCTTTTGAAAAATCTGTATTTGTTTGAATTGGAGGTTAGCAAACCATGGCCCACTGACTATTTTTTTTAAATAAAGTTTTATTGGAAAATAGCCAAACTCATTTGTTTATGTATTATTTATGGTCCTTTTTTTTTTTTTTTTTTTTTTTTTTTTTTTTTTTTTTTTTTTGAGACAGAGTTTCACTCTTGTTGCCCAGGCTGGAATGCAATGGCATGATCTGGGCTCACCACAATCTCAGCCTCCTGGGTTCAAGTGATTCTCCTGCCTCAGCCTTCCAAGTAGCTGGGATTACAGGCATGTGTCACCATGCCTGGCTAATTTTTTTTTGCATTTTTAGTAGAGACGGGATTTCTCCATGTTGGTTAGGCTGGTCTCAAACTCCCGACCTCAGGTGATCCACCCACCTCGGCCTCCCAAAATGCTGGGATTGCAGGCGTGAGCCACCATGCCCAGCCACTATCCATGGCACTTCTGTTGTACAACAGCAGCCTTGAGGAGTTGCTACAACAAGCATATGAGCTGGGTGTAGTGGCTCACACCTGTAATCTCAATGTTTTCAGAGGCCAAGGCAGAAGGATGGCTTGAGGCCAGGAATTTGAGACCAGCTTGGGCAACATAGCAAGGCCCGTCATTGCAAAAAATTTAAAAATTAGCCAGCCATGGTAGTATGGCCCGTAGTCCTAACCATTCAAGAGGCTGAGGTGGGAGGACTGCTTGAGTCCAGGAGTTTGAGGTCACAACGAGCTATGATTGCACCTGGGTGACAGAATGAGACTCTGTCTCAAAAAGAAAAGACAGGCAAGCATATGACTTGCTTAAAATATTTACTACTAGGCCTATACAGAAAAAATGCTGGTTTAAATAACAGAAAGGAAATAATGACAGCACGTAAACTCTAAGATGTGATGTACAACGTGCATCCTCCATCCAATTACCAGATAAATTAATTACAAACCTGTTGGATCACAATCCTATCAGCCAAAGTCAGAACCCACTTCTTTCTCCTGGCTCTCAGCAGTGTCTTCCAATGCAAACTAATAATGCTTTGAAATTCACTCAGCTGTTTCACAAACTTTTGAGAAGCTGTTCTATTCAAAGTGCTAAAATCAATTTAAGTACTGAAAATTTATACATATCCATATCCACCAAAAACTAAAAGCAGAGCCATACTAATCACAAATTTCTGCATGTAATTTGAGTCATATAAAAACAACATATGAGGAAGGGGACAAATGAGGTCTTTAGAAGCCATAAGTCTGCAGTTGGCAGATAAAATGCCATCTCAGATAATCACATTCAGTTGTCACTAATGTTAATATATGTCGGTAACAGTCGCGCGCTGCACACTAGAGGTTAGCTTTACTGCCCATATGCAGATGTTTGCAATACTGAGTCTCTGCCATAACCCTGTGGGAATGGCATTTTTTATGTGTTCTGCAGTGAATTTATGACCAGGGAGCCATAAATGTTATAGTTCTTTAAACCTTTTGCTTTTGGAGATTGTCACAGTGCTTGAAAAGTAGACGGTCGCAGATGTCTTCTGCTAGCAAGCCACTTCTCGATGTGCTCAGGGATACGGCCTACGCCAGCTTCTAAAGTTCCAGTCATTTGTATTATCAATGCCACATAGTTTGAAACCCTACTATCGACTTTGTTCAGTTTGGATCTACAGAGGGGGTTATCAGGGCCTGGATGTGCCGGGTGCTGGGCTGAGCTCTGAGACAAGGCCCTTGACCTCACAGCAATCACATGTTGGCCAGAGTGACGGGCCATCTATGAAACAGGACATGGTTAGCGCCAAAACAGAGCTCGAGACCAGATCGATCCATCAGACAGCAGTGGAACGAGAGCCTGCGGAAGTCTGGGGGCAGGAGGCCATGCCTGCACCAAGTCTTGAAGGACCAGTGCAAGACATGGAAGCAAAGAAAAGTGTGTGCACGTGTGTGTCTGTGTGTGTGCTCTGAGTGTGTGTGCATGTCTCTTCACGCAAGAAAAACTGTACAAACAAAGCCACAGCTGCAAGAAACAGGCTGATTTGCTCCAGAACGCACATGTAGTTTAGTACTAGTGAAGCATGAAGTGGTGGGGACAGGGAGACAGGGGACACACCGCTGTAGAGACTGGAAAGACTGGACTCAGGAGAGAGGTTCATAGCCCTTGATTCAAATTCTGGCTCTATCACCTAAAGTGGCGTCATGTTGAGTAACTTGCTGAATCCCATAAGCCTCCTGTCCTCATTAGTAAATGGGACCTCAGAGGATCAATATGAAGGTGAAGGGAGGCATGGCGGGGGCCTGAGAACAAAATGGGCTAGTAAATTAGTAAACTAACAACAAAGCCACCGGGGAAGAGAAACACTCATTCTATTTAGCAAGAAAAGGTCTTGCACTTTCTTTAAAGAATTCTATCTAAAGTCTCCTTCATGAGCATTGAATGATGATGGAAGAAGTCATTTAAAAGAGGAACTGAAAAGCACAGCCAAACCTCCGAAATCTCCCATTCACCTGTATTGTCATCAAGCAGGTAGGAAACACTGCTAGGGACACTATGAATCACAAATACAAACGATACTGTTCAGAATGGTAGCCTTATAAGCTTATTCCCCATTGTCTATATACAACACCAGCTCTGTCTGCTACATGTGTGCCCAGAACCACTGGGAGCGGGAAACAGACCCCTTACAGTAACACAAAACCCACATCTGACATACCAAGAGCCATATAACACATGCAAAGGTTCTTTCAAAATAAATGAATCAGCACCTCAAGCATAACAAAAGGAACGAATTTAGCATTTTCTGTTAACAGGGCTTTTCCAATTTCTCTCAGAGATAATAAAAAGCCCCCCCATGAATATGAGTAAATCCCCCTACTCTGAAAAAAAGTCAAAGATTAGTGGCCACCCTTCCTCAAAGCCTGCCTTAGTTTTATGTGAGAGGGAATTCCACAGAAGAATATAGACTTTGCCAAGTTGAGAAAAATCCTGCTTCTCACAGCTGTGTCTTTGTTTATTGCTTTTTCTTGCACTAACAACACATATAAACACATGTTCACATACATGCACACAAACACGCACATACATACACAGAAAAAGAAATGATCACATCTGCATACTGAGACCTGTATCTCTCAGAAACGTGGTGCAAGGTGAAAGGATGCTTTTCAGTTGTCTGAATACACAGGCCATCCTTGGAGATCACTTCTAAGGTCTCTAGACAGAAGACCCTGAACCAGAAAGACAGTCCTGATGTAGCCCCAAATGAAAAAGGTCACCCTGATGAAGAAATTCTCCTTTAAAGGTTTCAGAGCCACTTTTTGCGTTCATTGTGGAGAACAGACCTATCCAGCTGCAGCAAAAACCATCACTGCAGGCTCTGAGGCCCTGGGATTGGTTTGCTGAGTATCTCTGTAGCCCACCCAGCAGCAGCAGGCAGCAGCCTCCAAGTATGCCCTGACCTCACCAAGCTGCTGGCAAACACAGCTTTCCAACAATGGAGAGTAGAAGATTCCCAATTACCAGGCCAATGACCATTCTGAGGGTGGATATAATTAAGCAAATGAATCATCCAAGTGCAACTTTTAACTGTATGAGCTGGCGGCTGGAATTCACTCTGTCTCTAGCCCCTACTTCAACTAAAGCACCAAATGGGGCAAGGCCAGCGTTTTCTCCTAAAACACTTTCCCCCCAGAGAAGTTTCTCCATTCTTAATCTTCAGTAGGCAGAGAAGGATAAATGAGTTTTTCTCTAGAGTAGGGTAAAATAGGGATAGTGCCCATCTAGGAACCCTGGTCTGGGTTCTGAGGACCAGCTGTGTCACCAATTCCTGAGTCAGGCTGAGTGAATCGTTTTCAAGATCTTGTATTTTTTATTCTGTTTACTAAGAGATCCGAATCGACTAGATGATCCTAAAGCTTCCTTCCAGTTTTATGATTCTAAGTGAAAATAACCCAAATCAAGGTGTCCCTCTGTGAATATGAATGAGGCAGTTGCCAACACAATGTCATTTGAGGGCTCTAAAAAAAAAAAAAAAAATACCCCAGCCTCTATTGGAGATCCCTGAGAATCTCGCCACCTAGTGATTCTTGGATCAAGGATGAAAGCTGCTAAAATGTACTCATTGTGTAATCTGGGGATGCGTGCCCATTAACTCATTATCAGCCATTTAGTCACCCACGTAAACTAAGCTATCCAATAAAGTCAGCCAAAGGTTAGGTAATTTTTGTTGGGGAAGAACAGGTCTTAAATCCCTAGCCCAGGAAGATGACAGCAGCCACAATCCATCTATACTGAAATGATTATGAAGCTCTAGACAAGATGAGACAAGAGACAAGCTGTTTAGTTAATGAGAATCTCAAATCTCTCCCTGTGAAACAGGAAATCAGTGGTCTCCAGCTACCGTGTCACACAGCCGTATTCATTATGATCTGCCACTGTAATTCACCCCTGCTTGAAAGCTTTTGTTACCCCCAAAACGCCCCCCCAGAATTCACCACCTTGACACACAGTCATTTATGAGTCTCAGAAGAGCTGAAACCAGTGTCTGAAAACCTCATGACCTCACTCTGTCCCTGCTAATACCTAAAACAGTCCACTGTTCCACTTACACAGGCTTTTCTTCAGCAGATTTACAAGGTAACATCTGCTTCCGAAACAGATGTTTAGGCCAGAATTCTCTTCTGCTCATTAATGCTTTTCCGGTTAACATCTAACTATCTCACTCATTAGTTCTTAATAATACTTTTTGTATCCGAGCCATGCCAAATACGCGCTCTTTAGAGCTCTGCATTATTGTTGCTTCTGTTGCTGCTGAATTACGCTGCTGAATAAAGGAAAAGTAAAAATAAGCCCCTCTAAGAAGGCTGCTATGTGTCAGAGCGCTATCTTTGTGAACTGAACAAGCTGAAATCAATTAAAAGTGTGTGTTTAGAGAATGCATCTCAGCTGTCTAATTGCACCACCTCTGCTTTAGGGCCAAAGTTTGACTCCCTGCCAAATTGCCATCAAAATGGGCGTCCGTTGGCACTGCCGCACCCCCCTCCGCCACTGCCTGGGCCTGATGCAAGCGCTTGTGTAATGAAGAAAGCCCAGTTCACCCCAGGGCTCCGCACACACACTCCCACTTCCCAGGGGCAATCCTCAGCTATGGGACGCCAGCAAAAGATGCCATGAAGCCTCCGGGAAGAAGGTCCTGGGACCAGGTAATTTATTCCACCCAGCTTGCTCGGTCAGCCAGCCTTAAAAGATTGGCTACAGGAAGCATTCGCATGATACTCTTTACTTATCCACAAGCAACTTCACCTAACAAGAATTCATTCAAGAACGGCAGACTCAACATACCTTTGCTGAGTGCCTAGTAGTGCCCTGGGCTGCTAAGTATTTTATACCCATCCACTATTAGAAACATAAACACTGTTTCTGTGTATTCACAGCCAAGCAAAAAGATAAAGAAAGGTTCGTATTTTCACGATTTGTTCCGACAACGGCATATGTTAAAATGGTCTTTTAAACACTTTGAAACACTTGACGGTGGCCCCCAAGACTAGCTTTTATGTTTCCAGAAGCCAGCACCGTAGTCAAACAATTGAACAAACCAAGATATAAATAAAGCTAAAGTTGGTCTATACAATAATGGAAAAGCCAATCCTCTAGGGAGCTTGGGCCAACACAATGTATTGTTTGGGATCGGGAGAAAGGATGCTTAATAAATCATCAACAATAGTTTCCATGGTTACCGTAAAATGTATACTCACCTATATTGTTTAGCTTTGTAACCATTCCTACGGGAAGAAATAACGAAGGATGTTGGTGATAGGCATATATGAAACTCATTTAACTTAAAGGCTGGCTGTATGTCCAAAAAAATATTGTGAAATAAAACGGAAACTACGTCTAATCAAGTAAACTTTCAGTTTTTCGGCCTCTCGGTAGCCAACATTTCTTGGTCCCAATGAATGACATTGCAGCTCCATAATCCTCTCTGTACTTTTTATAGTAGGTCCTTCCCTTTCTGCCTAAGTGGCTGCTTTTCAGCAAAATTACTTGGCAAACACTGCTTTATCAAGTATAAATCAGATATGCTACTCTGGAATCTAAACCCACAAAGAATATACCCCATAACACTACATAAAAATGAAGAGTAGAAACGCCGCATTCTTGCTGCCAAAAGAAATGTAAAAATATGAATGAAAATGATTGCTGGGTGTGCCTTCCATGAGATTCCATTTAAACAACATTCCCCATTTACTTAAATCTCTACAATCTAATGGGCTTACATATTGCAAAATGAAATAAATGCACATTTTATGAGGAAATTAAAATGTTATGAACTGCCCTGGGTGGTGTTGGCATTATACACAGAATAGTGAGTACTAACCACAGTCAAAACCTTCTTCCCCTCCAGTCAACAGCTACCATCTGAAGCTTTGAAGCAATGTGTTAAGGCAATTCAAGCTGGAGATTTGGGGGCTCTCCACCGCGCCTCTCTCCAGATAAATTCCAGGGGATTCCATCATTCACCTACACATTCCTACAGTGTAGGTGAATGACGAAGGAGGTATAAAGGAAGTATGAGACTGCACCTCCCAGCCCTGTTGTTTAAACACTCCCCACTTCCAGACCTACTCTGCTTCCTCTTCCTGTATCTGCTGTCAACACCGCGGTCTCCTTCGCCTGGACTTCTCTTCTGAAGTTGTCTCCTTACATTCTGTAGTCAGACTGATGGCTAATACCTATCTCATGTGACTGTGGTCACAGTATTTATTCATTTATTCCACAAAGAGATAAACAAAAAAAGGTAATACTCTTCCATCTGTAAGAGTTTTCTTAAATCTCAACCAGAAAGATAAGCTTCCTTTCCTAATACTGTGTTCCTTTCAATATGAATGCATTAGGTATCACAAGAGACCACGCTGTTCCCAAAGCTTCCCTAGGACAGAGCTCAAGGGCTTGCACTAAGTGGGTGTCAGGTGTGAGTCTTACCAAGAGCACCAGCCAAACAAATGATACAGGCATGAGGCCACATGGTAGACTATCTGGGGATTCTCTCAGATCCTATGTCTAGAGATGCAGACCAACAATGCCGTCGCAACAGAGCTGGTGGCTTTCTCATCCCTGTACTCAGAAGTCACTGTGGACAGGGGAGAGATGCAGAAAACCACACAGGAGAGTAACCTACACCCTGTGACCTCCACGATACGGTGGTAACTAAAGATGATGGGTCGACAATAAGTAAGCATGCTCATCTGGACTTCTGTAGAACTGCTATTCGCTTGAGGAAAGCACCTTTCCCATCAACCCTTTGGAAGCGGTGGCATGGCAAAGCTCTTCTCATGACCCATAACTCGATGGCCATCTCTGAACCTAACCAACTGAGAAGGTGAAAAAGGAGCAGCCACACTTTCTCTTGCTCCACAAGGTCTATGAGTAGCTTGCGACTCACTGACAGAGTTTCCAGAACTCTGTGAAATGGGGATGGGGCAGGCACACACTGAATGAAAGAAAACAATGTCTGCCATGTCAATGACCTAAAGAAGGCAGAGAAGACCTCAGCTAAGGATTACAAACCTCTCTGCTTCCACAGCCAAGTCCTTCAAGTCACATGCTGATCAGAGATATTTTCCAACGTTCGACATGCATGGCCTAGGGCTTTGTCTCAGTTGTAGGACTTGGGCACAGGAGAGAGCCTCATGCTGGTGAACCTGGCAGGTCAAGGTGTTGATATTCATTAGAAAGATTTAGCCTTTTCTCCTAAGCACAGGGCATCAAGAGGTATCCATTCCTGGGGTAACTACTCCTTCATGTGAGTGAACAAAAATGCTGAGATTTCCATAGATTTCAAGGAGATATCAGAACAGTAAGAATTCTTGCCCCCAGAAAGACCTATAAATTTAGGAGGTAGAGATTCACCCTCCAGTTTTAGGAAGGAAGATCTAGATCATTAAATTGACCTTGGAGTGATATTTTTACTTATGCATTCTAAGTAATCAAATATAACCACATGAGCTAATCAAGCAGATCCAGGTAGTAGGTATCTCAGCTAGTGCTGTCTGGTATGTTTTAAGTGACACCAGGACAGAGCCCAGCCCTGCTCCAGCCGTAGGGGATGCCCAGCCAATGAATATAAAACAAACCACAGAAAAGAGTTTCCTCAGCAGTGATCCCACCTCTCTCAAACAAAATGTGGAAAGGTCTGAAAAACACACCAACCATATCTTATGCTCATTGCTCTATAGGGAAGACAAAGATGAGAAGGAATTAGTTATTTCTGCCACAGATAGGAAAGATCAGGAAGGAAATGGAAAATATTCTTTGAACCACTACTGGGAATACAGAGCTGAGTCAGACACTGGAGATACAGTGACAAAGAAGACCCAGTTACCGCCCTTCGGGGGCATGGTGCACCCAGCAGACAACTACTTGCAGCAAACCTAATAAGGTAGAAGAACAATAGATACTTGTGCATATGCCTCAGGAATGAGAAAGAGGCATTCCTCTGCCTAAGTAAAGAAGAATTCAGAAGAGATGCTATTGGAGCTGATTTCACTAGGCAGAGAAAAGGGCCAGAGGATTCCAGGAAAAAAGCAGTACATCTTCCTGAGAGCCCATATTCTTTCTGCATCAACTTGGCTTCTTCAGTGCTCAGGACAGTGCCTGAAATATCATGGGAACTCGGTAAAGGTTACTGGATAAATCAGAGAATTTAGGGCACGGATGAACAGAATGTCCTTTGGGTGTAAAGCTGTATCAGGGAAGGCGCTGGTCAGTCCTTGGTTTTGAAAGATGTTTCTGGTGTTCTGGCTTGCCCAGGGATAAGCTTGAAAGTTCAAGTAGGAGGCTGCTGCCATGGTCTGAAGGGTAGGGGAGACTGGGCTGTGCTGAGCTCAAGTGTATCATAGGGGACAGTTTTCAGAAGTATTTTAGATACTTATGGTAGGAATTTATTTACCAAAATTATATTTTTTAAAATACCTATTTTTTTAAAAAATGTCTTTTAAAAGCCTTATTTCCTGGAAAGAAAGAGCTTTTAATAACGTACTAATAATTGTAAAGGAGTTACATATGAAACCAGTAATGAAAAGACTGCATTCCACTAAACAAGGTTAATGCCTGCCCATCTGAGGAATCTTGGCTTCTCTGTAAATACAAACTCAGTCTGGGGGCTGGGCCCTGGTGACAAACACATTCTCTAATCTTACGGAGAATGAGATAAGATGGCTCCAAGGTTGTACAAGGACACAAAATCTAAGTGTACATAAACCAGAGGTTTTGAGCACTTTTTAAAAAGCAGCAGAACCTTTTGTTTAAGCAAAATCATATGCAGAATCCTATAGGCAAATCAGATTACAAATAAGGATGTTCGTTTGAGGTGAAGTGTTGGGGACTAGAGGACCCCAGGGTCCATCCATGATTCTCCATCCCCTCCTGGCCCTTGGAAGCAGCCCATATAGGCCCTGAAGAAACACCCAGGGACCTCTTGGGGCACAAACTACTTTCTAAAAGTCAGGACAACTTCCAAACTGGCCCATCTTTTATACTAAAGTCCTGGTCCTCAGAATGATGAGATAGCCCCTGAAGGATCTGGATTGCTACTTCCTGCTGCTTGTTTGATTATTGACAGGGGGGTTGGAATTATGAATCACAAGCCAAAGGGCAGACTTCAAAAGCTTGTCTGCAAGTGGGAGAAGTGAGAGGAGCAGGAGATTGCTGCTTCTTGGTGAATCCCAGAGATGGGACTTTGCAGATGAGGAAGGCAAGACCCCATGTGGACAGCACCTTACCAGGCCCGCAACCACATGGGAGGTGTGTGAGGCAGAGTCAGGTGTGAAGGCTCCTGAAGTTTCTAGGTGGCTTTGGGTAATGGCTGTGTACACCAGTGTCCCGTATAGAGCTGCAGCCTTCTCGGGGGTTAAAACAGAATTGAGTACATGCCTCATTGGGTACATGCCTCATCCAGTGTGCTCTGGTGTAAGTACACAAGCAGTGCAGCATGGGGCAAATCCAATGACATTTTGTTCCTGAGCAGAGACTGACAAGCTCATTTAGCAGTGACAATTCACAGTCCACAAGAAAACGCTGAATCTCACTTACAGACATAGTAAAAATCAGGCAAAGACAGCCAGATAGCCCTGGAAGCTCTTTCAGACATGCATATTTTAATGCCATAAATCTTTATTTTTCTTAACCAAATAGTCCACAAGATTATCTGTTACCACAAAGCCCCTGTGAGATAGATTATCATCCCCATTTGAGAGATGGGGAAACTGACTTGTACAAGCCAGGGATAAGACAAGAGCTGGATCTTCCTTGCACACAGCTGCCTGTGGAGCTCACACAAAGAGCTTCCACAGTCAGCAGAATGTAAGCTCCTAGTGCCTATTAAGGCAGCTCAGTGCCACTGAAAATCAGTCCTGGCCGGGCGCCATGGCTCACACCTGTAATCCCAGCACTTTGGGAGGCCAAGGCCAGTGGATCACTAGGTCAGGAGTTCGAGACCAGCCTGGCCAATATGATGAAACCCCATCTCCGCTAAAAATACCCAAATTAGCTAGGCATGGTGGTACACACCTGTAATCCCAGCTACTTGGGAGGCTGAGGCAGGAGAATTGCTTGAACCTGGAGGCGGAGGTTGCAGTGAGCTGAGATTGCGCCACTGCACTCTAGCCTGGGTG
>NW_016107682.1:2837231-2884892 GCF_001604975.1 Cebus imitator
CTTCCTCCCTCCCAGGCCTAGAACAGAATTGCTACTCCTATCTATCCTCCCTACCTCCCTCCTTCCCTCCCTCCCTCTCTTCCTTTCTTCCCTCCTTCCTTCCTTTCCTTCCCTCCCTTCCTTTCCCTTCCTCCCTTCCTTTCCCTCCCTCCCTCCTTCCCTCCCTCCTTCCTTACTTACTTTTCTTCCCTTCCTCCTTCCCTACTTCCCTGTCTCCTTCTCCTTCACTGCCTCCTTCCCTCCCAGTCTCCCTCCTTCCCTTCTTCATTCCTTCCTTTCTACTTTTTTAAGAAACAATGCCTGGCTTTGTCACCCAGGCTGGAATGCAGTGGTGTGATCACAGTTCACTACAGCCTCAAAATGTTGAGCTCAGATGACCTCTCACCCCTCCTCCTGAGTAGCTAAGCCTAGAGGCACATGCCATCATGCCCAGCTAATATTTTTTATTTTTTGTAGAGACAGGAGTCTCACTATGTTGCCCAGACTGGTCTCAACTCCTGGGCTCAAGCAGTCCTTCCATCTCGGCCTGCCCAAATGCTAGAGTTACAGATGTGCACACCCAGCCTGCTACTCAGGGCTTCCATGTCTCAACAAGGGAATGTAGTGTGATCTGAGGAAAATCTCACCCTACAAACAGGAAATATTAAGCAAGTTTTGACAGTTACTCCTCCTTTGCTTTGCTTTAAAGTGAACATAACTTCTCTTGATTACTGTTATTGGAATGTCTAAACTTAAAAATAATAACTACTACTTAGGAGCAATCGGTATTTTAACTGTGAATTAAGATCATGAGTTTTTTGTTTAAAATGCACTTGCGTGTTCTACTGAATACTTCTAAAGGTTCCGGGCTGTGATTCCCTTGCAGGCAACGCATGCTTCAGTTAAATTTTTCATTTGCAAATTAGGTTCATTTACAGCCCAAAATGAAAAGTCAACATCAGACAGACCAAGAAATGGGGCCATTCTTTACCTAGAAGGAGTAATTAGCTGAAATATCTGTGGGGAAATTTTATCTTTCACGTATTGTCAATTTTACAAAGGTATGAAAGAATCACTGTAAAAACCTCAAGAACACACCTAATTACGGTTTACCCCAGTGACTGTTCATATCTGCCTGTTTACTCAAATTGGAATGGGAATTGAAGACAGTCCTTGGATGAGACCACACTCTACAATATGGAATTCAGTAATGAGGTTCCGGTTCACAACCTCCAAGTGCAAGGTTTGGGCGAATTCATTTTGCATATGTCTATCTATAGATTTAGACAGCCATGTACATGTCAGCTCTAATTATCTCCTAAAGGGCAGTCTATACTGTCCCCCACTAAATCCCCAGTGGGGGAAGGGAGACCTTTCCTTGGAACGTTACCTCCCTATTTATTTAATTTTCTAGATAAATCAGGAACGTAGGAGAATGGAAAGGTAAGCTCACACGTCACAGGCATCCTCACAGCAGTGGGACATTAGGCTGGTGGTTACCTACAAAACATTACTTATGAGTTCAAAACTAACACATGCAACGCATACCTCCTACCAAAAAAAAAAGCACAAGATCTTTTCATCACGATTGTGTACCATGTTCAGCTCTGGCCATTTTTATTTCCAGCAAGTTGGATTCATTCCATTTTTAGTGGCAACTCCTTTAGGAAACAATCTTTTTAAACTTGTGTTTTGAGAAATGAAGTTAATGGGCCAGAACTAGTTTATCATGAAATACTCATCAAGTCAGAAAATACATTTCAAATCCTCCTACCCTTAGGTGAATGAAATTCGTTTGTAGGACACTGCTGGCATAACTATCTAAAGGTCATCTTTCTAGTTACTGAAGACAGTTCTAAAATAGAAAACTTGGGTTCACTACTATTACCTTTTGTGAAACTTAATTTAAAAAGAAGGAAACAAGTTTGATACTAAATCTAATGAAGTAGTCAATCATCTTAAATTACAGGAACAGAATTCAAAAGACCCAGAAATTGCCTTCTTTCCTCTCCCCACCAACACCTAGAAATGAGTGGTCAATTTTTTTTATTGAGATGGAGTCTCACTCTGTCACCCAGGCTGGAGTGCAGTGGCACAATCTCAGCTCACTGCAGCCTCTGCCTCCCGGATTCCAGCGATTCTCCTGCCTCAGCCTCAGAGGCAGCTAAGATTACATGCATCACCATGCCTGGCTAATTTTTTGTCTTTTTAGTAGAGACAGGGTTTTGCCATCTTGGCCAGGCTGGTTTTGAACTCCTGATCTCAGGCGATCCACCCGCCTCGGCCCCGCAAAGTGCTCGAATAACAGGCATGAGCCACTGCGCCCTGCCTGAGTGGTCAATTTTTGAAGTGTTCTAATTTATTACAGCATTTTGAAAAGCTGGAAGAACGGAGCCTGTACATGAAAGAAGCAGAGCATTGTGCCCTTCTGCACTCCCCAGCTCCAGGGCTATCCGTTGCTAGAAAGGTCTCACTACGTTGCTCAGGGGTCTGTGGCAAGAGATCTCCAGGGCCACCTATGGCTAGAGAGTTGGGACCATTCATTTGGCATGGGGCTGCACTCCCCATAATGGAAAGCGGCAATGACGCATTCTTGTGGCTCTGGTTTTCAATATTCCTTATCAGCCACCACATTATCTAACGCCAGCACATGCCCTCATGTTACAATTAACTAGAGCACAGCTTATCTTACATGCCTTACAGTTTAGGCTAATGTCTTTCTGAGATTTGGGAGGGGTTAATCACATCCCTGGTATGTTGATTCTTACCAGCTTTAATTTCAGAAAATTATACTACCTGGAATACTGGCATGAGAAACCATGCACTCAGACCACCTTGTATATAACTCTGTTATAACACTTATTCTACTGTGTGGATTGATAGTTTGTAAGACTGTCTCTTTCACCAGAATCTCCTTGAAGATAGGTAATGTGCCTTAATCTTAGCTGGTACATGTTAACTGCTCATCAAATGTCTGTATAGTGAACAAATTAACAGTGAATAGCTACTTAAATTCCTCTCCATGGAAGTACAGAGTCACAGCAACCTGCTACAGATCACTTACTCATTCACTCTTCAACCAATATTTAAAACATACTGAAGACGTCCAGATGAACAAAACAGATATGGCCCTCCTCTCAGGGTGTGGATGCTTAATAGAGAAGACAGACACCGAAAAAGTAATCACATAAATGAATATCTAACTGTAAACTGTAACAAAGTAAGTGGAAGCAAAGGAGGGTCACGAGAGATGGACTTTTGCTGTGTGTGCTCAGAGCTAACCTGGACCACTCAGCCTGCCCAGCTCACACCATCTCCCAGGCTCACGGGGAAGGCGAGGGCTTTGGTTAAGAATGCACCCTAACAAACCCCAGGTCATCCCCTGAATCCTAGTTTTGGCACAAGCTACACATACATTTCTCCCAGCGCTCAGCACAAGGTTCTGCGCCCCGGTCCACGTCACTGCCCCACTGCGGAGAGTAGACGCTTGGGAGAATCTGTGCTTTCCTCCTTGTCAGTTGTCAGCAGGTGCAGACACCCAATCTTGGGGTTTCCATAGGAGAAGCCCCTCCTCAACCCGACTGACTTGACAAGCTCAGGGGTGCCAAGGAGTGGACTACAAAATGTCACACAGACAGTGAAATCTAACATCTCCATGTCTTCCTTGAGTGGCCTATAAACATCCTTCCCTTAAAAGAACAAAATAAAAGCCCTGCTTCCCATTGTGAGTTCTGGCCTGTCAGAGCCACAGCTGAGGACCTCTGGCCTCCCAGGCCTTTCGTTTTTGCTCTGTATCCCCTCTGCTTCAGTTCCCTGACATCCAAAGCTCTTCTTAAAACATCCTTTGATATCCAATTTCCTTTTTATATGGCCCCTACTGTCAAAAGCACATTTTGTTTTCTCGCTGGAGAAGGGATCCAAATTCCTCTTCTGTGTACCCACAACTTCCTGGTTCTGCTCATATATCCCCGGGCTGGTGCACTTAATCCTCACACTCACTCAGTCTGCTCTTTTCCAGGGCTGCCTCCCAGACTGAAGCATGCACCTACTTTTTCTTTCTGTAATATACAACAATCCAATCTAGCTTTCCTTGCTTGACCATTCTTTTCCCTCCATGACAGCGTGTTACACATTCCGATTCCTCCTGGTTAGAGACTGGATGCTTTTTTAAAAACGCCCAACAGAGGCTTTTCAAAGCCCCAGCCCTTTGTTTAAGAATCATTCTGTATTTTGAATATGAATGTTTCTTAATTTTGAACACCCAGTGGGCATTCAAAGCTAGATAAAAATTATTGAGTGTCTACTATATGCTTGGCAGAGATATCTGTTTAATAGCTGTGTTTATTCAAACACCTTCCTATCTCCCTGGTTCCCTAACTCCTTTCACTTATTTCAGGTGGGTAACTCGAGCACAGTGTGCTCTGGAGTATGGGAGAAAGCAAGGTTGTGAGCAGCCATGGAGAAGGCATGGTGGGATGTGGGCTGCCCTCCTCTCCTGGGCGGGGCTGAGGAACTTGGTGGTGGAGGACAGGCACTGAGCATCAGCAGGCTTCTTTGGGGCAGGGAGGAGGGAGCCTTCACAATGACCGCATGGGTAACCAACCCCCAGATAATTAAGAGTTAACTGGATAACATTTGGGATGATCCAGGCCCTCATTCCTCCTACCTACTCCCTTGAATCTGGTAAAGTCAATGTAGTGCCTTCCACTTTCCAGACATAAACCGTGGGGTTAAGAACTTTCTCCAAGGCCTCACAGGGAGGGTGGTGCCCCCTGTAGCAGCTGACTTTGCAACCCACCACCACCACACACACCAAGACCTTGTCCCCAGCGCCCATAGTGTCTGGCCCCATTAACACTAAGGAGGCTGTGCCTGCCACTGCCAGGAGACCTCAATGACTCCAAGTCAGTGTGTGCACAGGCTTGAGGCTCCATACTAATTCTCACAGCATTCATACTGTCCTGGCAGCTCACCCCCAGAACAGATTGCAGGTTGTCAGCCAGCAGGTAAAGACCTCTACATGTGGGCAACACCAGGATCATTTGCACGCAGGAAAGAGGCCATCTCCATCCCACCCATTTACACAGGCAGGATACGCCCTGCCGCTTGGACCTAAAAAGGCCTCTGCAGGCACCACAGGGTTTATGAAAGCAAAGAAAACAAGCAAAAAACTCACTGAATCAGGGGGAAGTAGCAGGGGCTTCTTTTCCCCTCCCCTAATGTTCACACTTTGCCGATTACAAAATAATTTGCCAATCTGTTTAATTTCCTTGGCAGCTATGGACACGCTAAACTCACAAAAGTTAATTCTCTGAGAGAAGAGAGACGGATCTTACTAACAAGGCTGCATCTGGGGAGGTGGGAAAAGCCACATGATGCATGTTCTCCTCTCCCCTTCCACCCAACTCACCTGTCGTCCACCTCAGCTTCCTCACTGCAAAACCAGCACTCCTCTCACGGTTGGCTATGCACAAAATATCCTTCTGTTCCCCTGGTCACATCAAAGCACCTTCACGCTATGCAGACAGGTCAGGAGGGAACGGAGAAAATTAACAAATGCACCTAGGTTATTTCTATTAAAATTAGTCCCTCAGCCTGTAGGCTCTGCCAGTTTCCATAGAACACAAACTCTGACGAGACTGTTGAAAACTCTTAACCATTCCAGGTTGTGTCAACAGCTTGCAAACACAACAGGAGGATGGTGACTGAGTTCTGCCTTTCCTTTTGGAATAGAGGAGGTATCAGGGTTTGTCACCAGTAGCTTTCATGTTTATCTTCACCGCTCTGCTCACTCCCCACTGCCACTTAAGGAGCATAGGAACACCTTACTGGATAAAGACAAACATCTGTCAATTGTCTATAAGGTCCTGATGACACGTAGCTTTTGCCTACTTCTTCCCTCCTGTCTTAGCCCACTCTCCCCTGCACTGTACTCAGATCCTTCCAGAATTCTTCAAACAAGCAGGTAGAGTTCCTCCTGCCACAGGGTCTTTGTATATCCTGCTCCTTAGCATGGAGCCCTCTTCTTACTTAGCGATATGGTTTGGCTGTGTCCCACCAAATCTCATCTTGAACTACAGCTCCCATAATTTCCACACATTGTGGGAGGGACCCAGTGGGAGACAAGTGAATCATGGGGGCAGTTTCCCCCATACTGAACCATCTGATGGCTTTATAAGGGGAAACCCCTTTCACTCAGTTTTCACTCTGTCTTGTCTGCTGCCATCTAAGATGTGCCTTTTGCCTTCCGCCATGATTATGAGGCCTCCTCAGCCACATGGAACTCTCAGTCCATGAAACCTCTTTTTCTTTATATATTATCTAGTCTTGGGTATGTCTTTATCGGCAACATGAAGATGGACTAATACAATTAATTAACCCTTATTCATCCCTTTGGATCTCAACTCAAAAGTCACTTTCTCTGGAGCAGGAGAGTCTCCAATGTACACTCTCATAGCCCTTATACATTTAGGCTGAAGCATGTTCCACAGTGGGTATTATATACAGTATTTATGAAATTATTTATCGAAGGTCTGTTTGCCCACTAGAACAACATTTTCATGAAAGCAGGAACAATGTGTGATTTGTTCCAACAGGGAACATGATATTTACTCAATAAGTATGTTTAATTATTAGATTAATTAGTAATTTTATCATGCCATACCTCTAGTGAAACATTGTCTAGTGGTTCCCATGACATTTCATAAAGTCTGAAGTCTTCCAAAACCATCTGTAATGGAATCTCACCCAATCATAGGAATTCAAGATTATTTCGTATTAATCCCGTCAAAGGTAGTCTGCTCTTCTGCCAAGGTCACTGCCTGACTTTGCCTCAATCATGGCCCCTCATCTGAAATAGCTTCTTTTCTCTCCCCTCTGACTATTCCAATCTAGTCACACATGAAAATTCAGGAGCATGTGGCCACCACAACACAATGTAAAGAATGTAGCTCTAGCTCAGAGTCCTAAGTTCAAACTCATCCAACATGACTTACTCTCTCTGTCACCTTGACCAAGCCACTTGCATGCTCTGAGCTTCTCTCTTCTAAAAGGAAAAAAAGTGATACCTACAAGGCTATTGTGAAAGTTAGAGCAGTGAACAATTTCCTAGCACATGGTAGATCCCTAGGTAACTGTTAGCTCCATTTGCATTTTTCAGGTGAGACCATCACGAACCAACATCTATACGGTGAAAAGTTGGCATAATGGAGAAGCAGTATGGGCCAAGTTCACCCACAAAATCAGTTGCCAGAAAAACACAGCTCTATCTTCACAAGCCGGCAAGGCGATTATCAAAATTGGTATATGGGTTCATTGCCAATGGGGTCAGGCAGGCCCTGGAGGTAGGTCTGCTCTTCCTGGTACCAAAGCAATCTATAGTCAAAATGATTTGTTTCTTAAAGTGCCCTAAAAAACACTAGTTTTTATCAAAGGTCAGCATCCTGTGTCTTTGACCAGCTTGTTCAATGAGGAAGGGTTTCGACGGCACCTCCTAGATGTTCAACTTTCTAGTTATTACTGGAGAAGATGCAAATATATTACACATGGGCCTTTCCCACAAGGAACAAACAGTATAGCCAGAGAGAAAAGAATTACTTTGATCAGGTGAGATTATAGAGAATTCAGTTTTAATTGTGTGCTATAGACTAAGTTCAGAGGAGAAAAAAAATATCAAAAGAAAGTGTCATTCATTTAATAAGCATCTATTAAGTATTTACCAAACACAGAACAATAAATTAAAAAACCAAAACATGCAGGTCACGGTGGCTCACGCCTGTAATCCCAGCACTTTGGGAAGCCAAGGCAGGTAGATCACGAGGTCAAGAGATCGAAACCATCCTGGCCAACATGTTGAAATCCCATCTCTACTAAAAATATAAAAATTAGCTGGGTGTGGTGGTGCGTGCCTGTAGTCTCAGCTACTTGGGAGGCTGAGGCAGGAGAATTGCTTGAACCTGGGAGGCGGAGGTTGCACTCTGGCCTGGTAACAAAGTGAGACTCTGTCTCAAAAACAAAACAAAACAAAACAAAACAAAACAAAACAAAACAAAACAAAACCAAACAAAAACCCAGCTTTTGAGGAGCTTGTAACTCTCTCCACCTGTGATTCCCTTTGTTCCATCCATCCAAATCCTACTCACCCATGAAGGCCATGGTCAAATCACACAACCTCCATGAAGCCTTCCTTAACCATTCTGGACCAGCTCCCCATCCCCCCATCTATGTTTCTCAAAAATTCACACTGATTTTACCGCTGACCTCATATTTGCATGGCCTGTGCTGTCAAATACAGTCATCTCTACTTGCATAACTCTCATTTCACTCTTTTTCCCAGCCTATACATCTTTCCATCTATTTATAAGCTCTGGTGGGCCAAAGGCCCTTAAATCTTCTGCCACAGGTTTAAAACAAATGCATTTTTATTTGAATTAAAGTAGGTCTTCCTAAGAAGCGGTGCAAAGCAGAAAGAGGGGGTAAGGATGGAAAGTACCCTTTATGGAACACATGCTATGTGCTGTGTCCTTCCCTCAGGCCTATTTAAATCTTTATAATCCTAGAAGAAGGTACTGAGTCTTCTTGGAATCCTTCCTCTCCTCCCACACGCATCTTCCTGAACATGGTCACTGAGCAGCCAGCATCTGCCCACCTTGGCCCTGGCTACATTCATTGCTTGAGTGGGAGTATATTTAACTGTTTCCAAAAACAGGGAGGTAATTACTTGCTGTATCCAATGAGCTGGAATCACCCGTGCTCTGCTTGTTTCTAATACGCCCATCGGCCAAAGCTAAACACACAGGAGACCACCATTAGAAAACGCAGGCTCTTTTTGCATGACTGCCTAGTTGAACAAATTCACAAAGGTAATCCAGGTAAGACCATCTAAGAATACAAAAGTTTAAAAATGATAGGCGGCAGTTTTGCTAGGATGTACAAAACTGCAGTACTTTTTTTTTTTGTTTTTAAAGGAAGTGCACTATTCTCCATTTCCCGAAAAGTTCTTTGTTCTTTTGCTCTAACAAAGTAAATTATTCCTCACCTTGGGCAAGTTGGTAGGAACGTGAGAAAATTACATTAAATCAGACATCCTTGAGATCAAAATAGATTGGAATGGGGGTTCTCTTTGTTTAAAATAGTTCTTCAAAGAGAAAGCAAAAGAGCTTAAGGGAAGAAAAAGTTGTCAAACACCCTCAAGCACTTTGGAAGCACCTAAGATCTACAAACTATTGATATGTTAATTAAAATTTACTTTTATCTAGTATAGGTGTTGCTGGTCATGGTCCCATTACCCTGTGGCACTTTCGGCCTCTTGAATAAAATTTCATTTCTTGAAAGACATTAGAAAATGCTTCCTTTTCTCTATTTCAGATGGTTTCCTCTCGCTTATTGCAATTTAACAAAACTTCACTCTAGCTTAAAGCTGGACACCAAATTCCAGAGAGAATATACTGCCCATTCACTCCAGTTACCAGCAGCTTTCTGACCAGATCAAAAACAAACCACACTGGACAGGGAACAGAAAAAGTAGAAAATTTTCATCAGTCAGTAATTAATAACTCCATATTTACCAGTTATCAGAGTAGGACTTCTCTGGAATTTAAAATGTCTACAGAAAGAAAATCCTTTTCAGCAATAACCCTTCTCAATAATCTGCTTCAATTCTGCGAAGCCCTCTCTGCTGAAAATTCTTTTGGGACCCAATATAAATGTCCATGGGGCAGTTTATCTATCTCCTCTGGTTCTACTACAGAGAAGATACCCTTTCCAGGTTCTCGAAATTCTTCCTTAAGTGATCTCCAGTACCGTTCTTGATCTTGAACAAATCAGAAAATAATGTCATGCAAAAGAGTAAACTCAAACCATCAGGAGGCAAATTCAGACTTTTAAGTGTCTAAGGAGTGTTGGGACTTTGCAGGGAGTCAGTAACTTTTTTTATATTAGTCCGTGTTTTCTTTTAAAAAGTTGATCCCATGCACTATGTTATTGCTAACAGAATTTTTACTTTCTTCTGGAATAGAGGTTGGCAAACTATGACCTGTGGGCGGAATGCCTGTTTATATAAATAAAACTTCATCGGAATCACAGCTATCCCTATTTGTTGACATATTACCTATGGCTCCTTTATTCTTACAGCAGCAGGCAGAGTTGGGTAGTTGTAAAAAAGACATTGCCTGCAAGTACTAAAACATATACTACATGACCATTTACAGAAAAGTTTGTAGACCTTTGTTACTACTAAAACATTACCACTAAGATGCACAGTATCAAAACTATTACTCTAAGCCAGAGTAAAACACACTGGCTACCTTAAAACCTAAAGCCAACTTTTATTGCATGATTAATTCAACAGTGGTCATTTTGGAGACCTCCAAACAGCCATAATTGCCTTTTATCATCTAATTTGCCATCACCAACTACAAACTCTGTTTTGGCATGTCATTTGACACACCCTACCAAAAAATTAGGAAGGCGCCAATACTGTCTGCAGAAAGCACTAACCAGCAGCACTGTATAATAACAACAGGCCAGGTGCATAGGCTCGTGCCTGTAATCCTAGCACTTTGGGAGGCTGGGGCAGGCGGATCATGAGGTCAGGAGGCTGAGACCATCCTGGCCAACATGGTGAAACCCCGTCTCTGCTAAAAACACAAAAATTAGCCAGGTGTGGTGGTGCGTAGCTGTAATTCCAACTACTCGGGAGGCTGAGGCATGAGAATTGCTTGATCCCAGGAGGCAGAGGTTGCAGTGAAGTAGATCATGCCATTGCACTCCAGCCTGGTGACGGAGCGAGACTCCGTCTCAAAAAAAAATTAACCAGTACCATAAGCACCGTTTTAAGCATGTTACATGTATTGTTATGTAACCAAGATGTCAGATACACAAGGGTAGGGTTTTGTCTGTTTGGTTCACTACTGAGTCCTTGTAACTTAGAACAATGGGTAGCACACTGTAGCCACCCAACAAAAATTTGGTAAATGAATGAAAGTTAGTTCTCCCATAAACGCCATGGGATTTATCCTGGTATTGGCAAAATGACACCTAGAGATTTGAAACCAGGTGGTTTCAGTCGACACGTCACTGCCTCCGTTATGATGTGGTTCAGCCAGCACACCCTCCTCCAGCCCATCTTGTTTTCAATTAAGTAAAGACCCTTTGGCAATGGAATAGCTAAATCTAACCTGATTAAACAGTAAGCATTTATTGGGAGCTGATTTACTTAGCACTGTATTAGAAACTACAAACCTAAAAAGAAATCTAAGACGCTTTTGCCTGTGGCACATGCAGAATAGTATGCTTGCTAAAAGCATGGACTCTGGAAGACTGCCTAATGCTCCATCCTAACCTCGTTATTTCCTTGCTATGTTACCTTGGCAAGTTATTTAGCCTCCCAGTGCCTCAGTTTCCCCATCGGTAAATGGGCATGATTACAGTATCTAGAAGCTTGATCCACAGGAACAATACCTATCACATTGTAACTACTAGTATGTACCTGTGAGGGATTTATTACAGTCATGTGCCCCGTAAAGACATTTTGGTCCACGATGGAGCAAGTAGGACAGTGGTCACACAGGATTATAATGAAACTAAAAAACTCCTACTGCCTAGGGATGTAGCCATCAGAATGTCTCATGGCAATGAGTTAATCACATCTGTGGTGATGCTGATGTAAATAAACCTATTGCACTGCCAGTTGTATAAAAGTACACGGAGAATTACGTACAATGTCTAATCCATGATAATGATATTAAATGACCATGTTACTGGTTCATGTATTTACCGTTAGATGCTTTATATTGTTACTTTAGAATGTACTCTTTTTTAATGTTAATGTAAAACAGCCTCAGGCAGGTCCTTCCAGAGGCATTCCAGAAGAAGGCGCGGTTACCATAGCAGAGGACAGCTCCATGCATGTCACTGCCCCTGAAGACCTGCCAGTGTGACAAGATGTGGAGGTGGAAGACAGTGATATTGATGATCCTGGCCCTGCGTAGGCCAAGGCTCACACATGTGTTTGTGTCTTAGTAATTTTTTATTTTTATTTTTTTTTTAAAGGGAGTCTCGCTCTTGTCGCCCAGGCTGGAGTACAGTGACATGATCTCCGTTCACTGCAACTTCTGCCTCCCGGGTTCAAGCAATTCTTCTGCTTCAGCGTCCCAAGTAGCTGGGATTACAGGTGCCAGCCATCACGCCCAGCTAATTTGTGTACTTTTGGTAGAGACAGCATTTCAACATGTTGGCCATGCTGGTCTCCAACACCTCACCTCAGTGATCTGCCCGCCTCAGCTTCCCAAAGTGCTGGGATTACAAGCGTAAGCCACTGTGCCTGGCCTGTGTCTCAGTTTTAAACAAAAAAGTTTAAAGGGTAAAAAAAAAAAAAATGATTTAATCCAAAAACTTTATATAATAAAGATATAAAGAAAATACTTGCATGCGGCTATATAATGTGTTTTTTAAGCTAAGTGTTATTACAAATGAGTCAAAAAGTTAAAAATAATTTAAAAGTTTACAAGGTAAAAAACGTTGTAATAAGCTAAGTTTATTACTGAAGATAGGGAAAAAAGTGTGTATTTTAGTACAGCCTAAGTGTACAGTTCTTATAGAGTCTACAGAGGTGTACAATGACGTCTGGAATCCTCGCCTTCCATTCACGACTCACTCACTGACTCACTCAGAGCAAATTCCAGTCCTGCAAGTTTCATTCATGATAACTGTCCTATACAGGTGTACCATTTTTTAATCTGTTATATGGCTCCTTCTTACTGTACTTTTTCTATGTTTAGATACACAAATATTTACCACTGTGTTATAATCACCTGTAGTTTTCAGTACAATGACATGTTGTACAGGTTTGTAGCCTGAGAGCAACAGGCTATTCTGACTACAGCATCTAGGTTTGGTAGTGTAGTAGACTATAGTGTCTAGGTTTGTGTAAGTAACTCTATTATGTTACCCCAACAAAGAAACTGCTTAACAATACATCTCTTAGAAAGTATCATTGTTGATAAGCAATGCATGATTGTATGATATGTATTTAATTCTGTGACTGGGAAAATAAGAAACTCCCACCTAAGTCAATTTATGAGTCACACTGCATTATATTTTATAACCCCACGTGCTGGTAGACGAAAGCCACAAGCTGTTGAGTGCTGATGGTTATAGAGTTATCCACAAGCCCTGGAACTCTTCTCCCCCACTACTTACCCTGGTAAATTTCTACTCATCCTTCACGTCGGACCTTAAATGTCACTTCCCTGTACTAACCTTCCCTGACCTCCTTGTCCTCCACCTGGATCAGCGTCCACAACGCAATCCCTATACCCTGCATGCACTGTACTTCTTCCCCATGAATGCAGAGCTCCTGGACTTGTGCAGTAACTGTCAGCTACATGTGTCTAGTTGTTTGTTTCCTTGTGTCTTGTTTTCTTCTGCATTCCTGCTTCACACACAGGAGACTTCCATAAATGTCTGCAGCCTGAATGACTATGCAGTGTACACCTCCCCGCAAAAAGGAGAGATTATTGTGAGTCTGAGAGTCTGCAGAAAAGTGAACCAGAGATAGTGACACAATAAAATGAAGAAGGCTGAATGGTTTGCAGGTCTCAATTTTATTTTATTTTCTCTTTTTAAAGTGAAGGAACAACAGCAGTGTGTGATTTCTGGAGAAGAATGTGTATAGCTTATCCACAAATCTCAAAACCTTTGTTAAGTAGTTCTAGAGGAGGTAGGGCTGGGTTTTGTGTTTGGTTGAGACAGACACAGTGATTAAAGGAAGGCATGCTTTCTGGTGCACTGGTTCCTTTGCCACGAGTCTGGGAATTACCACTGCATTCCTCAAGGAGGAAAAAAACCTTGGTAGGGAGATTTTCTTTTCAAATAATATTGATTTGGTGATTGATGGCAATACTACAAAATAAACGTTTACTTTTTGTAATTCAATATGGTTCTTGAGTGGTAACCGTTCTTGTCAAGTTTATATACATATAAATATATAATCTCTTTCTTCTGCTCTTTAATTTGCAATTATTCATTTCAGAAATACTGATTCTTCCTAAAGCATAAGGTATGGGTTTTCTTAAGATTCTCACCTATCTTATTTCCTAACATATTTATCAAGTATGCCCTTATTTTTGTGAAAGTATAAACCTTATCTCCATTTAGCTAGCAGAGATGGAAAATAAAAAATGTTTTAAAAACTAAGGAAAAAGAATTGGTCTAATATACAACGCAAATGAGTGAATTTTATAAAAGGCAAAGATAAAAAAAGTTATAATCCCTTTGGCATGCCATTCATTAAGAAAAATTCTTCCTAAGGTCTATGAGTTTTAAATATGCTTAGCAAGTCAATCATTTATTCATTCATTCAATTCAATTAATATTTATTGTGCATTTATTCATTCATTCATTCAATTCAACTAATTTATCAAGCAACCCTGTATGTATAAAGCCTCCCGCCAGGTGTGGAAGGCTGGGTTCACTGAGTTAGACATGTACCCGAGTAACTGTGCCCGTGAAGACGGGGATAATGTAACTGCACTATTCCCAGTGTGCTCCATGAACTGATGCTGGTCCTCAAATTGGTCATTGCTGAGGCAAGAGAAGTACAGAAACTGAGAGTAGGCCTTCAAAAGCTTGCCCATATATGTGATTGTATCATTTAGTGTCTATTAACTGTAATACATAAAAATGGAGCTTGTATTTTTCACTGCCTTTTTCTTTCTCATTGTACTTTATAAAGCATTGAACCGTGATGGACTAGGGGAAATGGGGCCGGTTCTTGACCACAGAAAGTCTGAGAAGCCTTGCTCTAGGAAAGGTAAAGTAGCATGGGGCAGGGAAGAGGGAGAGCAGGAGAGCACGCACGTTTCCAGCCTGGGAAAGGGAAGCAGGAAGCAATCTGAAAAGGCTCCCCCAGGGGGCGTGGCATTTGAGCAAAGCTGAACAGGATGGGGATGGTTTGGAGGCAAAGACAGAAGAAAGGACGTTTTGAGGCAGAGACAGGCTGCGGCCAGGAAGTAAAGAGTTTACGTAGGGTGCCATGCGTATTTAACGCTCTGTAGAGCACAGAGCAGGTGAGTAATCACGATAATAACAGCAGCTAACATTTATTGAACACTTACCGCAAGCCAGGCTCTGTGCTAAGAACATGGTGGGAATTATCTCATTTGTTCCTTCCAACTACCTGCAGGGACACTGATTTGTGAAAATCGTTCCCAGACAGACGAAGGATATTAAATAGGAGGTGAGAGTGCCCCTCGGGGGAATGGGCTGCAAGAGCACAGGCAGACAGGAGTCAGATGCCATTCTGGGACAGCGGGGCACCAACTCTACTGTCTGTCTCCTCCTGGACGAGGATGTGGCCTTGCTGGGCCTGAGTCAGGCTTGTCAATGTCCCCTTTAAGTGGTAGGCATAATATTGCCCTGCAAGTTCTTTAGGAATGGCGATGTGAGTCCAGGGACAAGGATGAATGGGCAGGGAAACAGAAAGCACTGGCTTCCCAGGTTTGGCACAACCCAGGCTTGCTGCAGGCCCCTTCTTCACAACCCTGGGGACAGCTCTGCTGAGTGGCGCTGCACTGGCTCCTGCTGTGAGTAGCCCCCTGGAATAGGTAAGAGTTTGTGCCTCTGGCTCATTAAATGTACACCTTAATCTAACCTTACAAGGTAAGTGTTCGGCTCCCAGTTAGTACCGAAATGCTGCATTTGCTTTGAAGTAAGCATGAAGTGATTTGTATAGACGTTTCGAACTAAAGCCTAACTGCCTCCAGAGATGCAGGAATTAAGACCAGAACAGGAGATGGGGGCCAGGACACAGATGGAGGCCCTGACTCCCAGGCTTAGGACCTGAACTTTGATTCTGGGGACAGCAGGGAACATAAAAGTCATATAGGAGGTTCTTTACCGCCACAAAGAATGTTCTTTCGCTCAGCAGGACAATATGTTGGGAAGTGACAAAGTAGCTCATGAGGGCCTCGGTCAGGTTCTCTTAAGGGAAGCAAAAGGGCTGGAATAGCTCTTCCTAAACCAGGTGCCGCCAATGCTTGTGGTTATTCCCAAGTCCACATTTTATAGACGGGGTCCTAAAATGTCTGGGTAGGACGTTCCTGAGCCTGTTTTTTATAATTCAAGACACACACACACGCACACACGCGCACACACACACGTACATACGCATTCTCACGTTTTCTTGAGATCACTGCTCAGAAGTCAGCATATTTGGTCTGGTCTACTTACCAATTTGTGAAACACTTCAGCAACTTTTAAGATGTCAAGCGCCATAAAATCAAAGTCCCTGTTATTGTGGTAAATCGACCTTCGTTGCCAAAGCAAAGCTAGAGACAGTTAACCATGGCAGCCACGAATAGCTGTTCTTCAAGGGCCAAAATCATGATTTTCAATGTTTTTCCATCTGAAATAGGGGAACATTACTCACTAGAGCGGAAACTGTCTCCTGTCCCATGAAGCTAAATTCCTACGCCAGCAATATGGTCTCAACAGAAGCCCTGAAAACAGAAATGTCATTCCGCAAAGTTCTTATTTCAGCCAACAAAGCTTTAAGTTTAGACTTAACTGTGAAACTGAAAATTTGGCTCACCACAGAGGAAACTGGAGAGACTTTTTTTTTTAAACGCCAGGAGACTGATGTCACTGCTTTGCCTATCCAATGTCATCTCATCCCTCTCCCCCAAAACCCAAGCAAACTGCAGTAAGCGACAAACGGGTGAAATTTCAGCTTTACCCCTCAGCTGGCAGGCACTTCCAAACTCATTTAAAGCCCAGGTAAGTTTTAGCTTTAAAACACTTGTTCCATTAGCATCTATTCCATGAAAAACGGGCGGAAAGAAAACAAAAACAAAAACCTATGTTAACATGATCTTTAGCAGAAAAATGCAGTGTTGTTAGGCCTGGTTTCTCATACAGATTTCTTTACGGTATCCATATTTACTGAAATGTTTATTGCTGTGACTACAATAAATTGGGCATTAATATTTACCCCTGTTGCATGAAAGAACTTACCGTCCCTTTTCTGCAAGTATTTGGAGTCAGAGATTCCTTACGTAAAAGTGCTGCAGATGAATGCTAAACCTGCAGAATGGTTTAGCAAGATACTGGGCTCTAACCCACGCTGATGAAATTGGTTATATAATTGGCATTGCATCACGGACGGCCATCCCTATAATTTGTGCTTGTCATTTCAATCAGCCCAAGTAAGTGCACCCCTTCGGATTTAGAGTCCCAACCAATATCTGCCCACACAGACGTGGTCAAGACAACCCCCAGGGCCTTCGTATGTTGCCTCTTTGTCCAGACGGTGTAGGAGCCCATTTATGACATCAAAATATTACGTAAACTCCCGCATCGTTAGAGTTATGCATTTAGCCCATTCATTTAAAACTCTGACAAGTTATTTAGCAGGACTTTAAAAAATATTTATAAATCCCAGGAGCATCTACATTTATTTGAAAAATAGTGCAGAACATGTTGCTGGTACAGTAGGCACTATTTGGTGGTAGGAGTCTGTGGCTTCCTCTACCCCTAGTGAAGCCTAGGGGACCCCAGGGACCCGGCACCCATGGGTTTAGTGTCTTGGGTGTGGTCCAGTGAAGACACTGCTCTCTTTCATATCTCCGGAGCCCATGAAGGAGCTGGCTTACACGTCCTTTAATTTGGCTCTGTTTACTGGGAGGTGCTTCACCATGAAGGGTAATGGATATTCCAAAAAAATGCAAATAGCAGCCACATTCAAGAGCACCATTTAAAATGAAAACACACATGAGGTCTCTCAGCAAACCACTAGCTTTAAAAGGAGCCTGGCCGACTTGAAAGACGGGACACTGGATCCTGGACACACTGCACCACACGGCCTGTTGGCCACAGCCCTGCTGCTTCTGACCATGGAATTTCCAAAACAGACTCCCTCAAGGAAAGCCAAGAGCACATTTTTGTGGCATTAGAGTGAAGTGAGGTTTCTCTTTATTAGAGAGAGATGGCATTGTAAATAGGGTCATTTTCCCTCACAGGGTACCGGTCTCCAAGAGACTGCCTTCCCAGAGAAGTGCCCTGGGAAGGAAAATGCCTCAGTTAAGGTACCACATGCTTTGAGGGACTCAAGCTGTCTCCAGAAAGCCCTGGGAAGGGGAAGGATCCATTTCAGCATCACGATTTTTCTGAACCAAGCACAGGGCTTGACAATGTGGCCACCAGAACTGAATGATCCAGTCATTGTTCTGCAAGGAGGACCCATGGGCCCAAAAGCCATGAAGTAATGAACAAGAGGAGGCTCAGCTCCAGAGGGCAGAGGGCTTCCTTTAGGAGGTGAGTCATGAGCTGTGTTTCGCACTGGCAGAGAGGAAAGCTACATGGGTAGGGTAGAAGAGAGTGGGCTGTGTCTAGGCGACAAGATGAATTGGATGAGTGGCTCAGTGTCAAAGATCCACCATTAATGAAACACTGTGGACCAGGCAATGTAAAGGTGTCCCATCGGAACCCATATTTTTTGATCCCTTAACACTTTAAAAAAAACAAAAAACAAAAAACAAAAAACTGTTCTGGATGCAAAAGGAACCGTTTTAGCAATGAGGGGCAAGATGTGTTGGGATGGCAGGGAGACTAGCTTTGAAAATGGGGTAATGATTCAGTTGTGGTATAGATGGCATTGGGAGGAAGATGGTGAATACAGGAATGCAAATTACTAAATTAGATGCAACCAAGAGATGACTCCTGAGCAAATTATCAGACCTACTCCCCAACTGTGAGCCCAGTTTTCGGATTTTAGGTGTAGACAAAACAGTATAGGGCTAGGCTATGTGTACCACTGGCCTACAGTACAACCTACTGCTACCCTACATTTAAGGGAACAGCAGTTAAAGACCCCACATTTCCTCTTCCCCTAAGCACCTCACAGCATATTCACCTATCACCGGACACCCCATTCCTGGACCACGTGGCCATTCCTTTGAGATGACTGATTCAACAAGGTAGTGAAATAGAGAACTTAACCAGATGATTACAAATGCCATTGAAATGTGAGACTTTCAAACTGGAGAGGGCACGAAGCTCAAGTAATATGCTCATTTTAGGGAGGCAGAAGCAGAGGCTGAAAACACTGATGAGGCTTCCCTAGGACCTGGGAGAGCTGGACTGGGTGCTGGATGAGTTCTGTTCTCGGCTCTAACCCTGAAATACTAGAGGAAGCTGAGAAATCTTTTTTTTTTTTTCTGAGCCTCAGATTCCACATTTGTAAATAGAAAAATATAACTAAATGGCTCCTAGGTCCCTGCTAGCACTAACTTCTTGTGTGATCAGTGCTTCTAAAATTGCAATGTGTCCAGGTGGGGAAGTTCATTTACCCCCTATCTGGTTTATGCTCACTTAAGGGAGTGATTTCTTTCCTCTGAGGCTCTCATCTTGCCCATTATTCAGAGCGAGCTGCCTCCTGGTGTGCTGTCAAAATACATCAGCTTCAAAGACAAACACACACCTTTCCATCCCAGTCCAAGAGAGTTTACTGTATAATTTATGATAATGTTAAGCCTCTTTCTCATAAATGTTAATGGTGCTACATTTTTTTTCATAGATGGGTAATTCTCAGAAAAGCAGCTGGATGTTAAAAGTTACTTTCTTGCTTTTCTTTTTTTTTTTTTTTTTTTTTTTCTAACAACATAAACTGCCTCGGCCAATGAATCAGATTAAAACAAAACTCTCCAGCTTTGCAGGCACAAAGATTCTGTTAGTGATAGTAAGTAAACCCAAACAAAAATCATTCAAAGATTACGTTCTTATAATTGTTTATCTAATATGATTTGATGAAGTTCACATTCACAGATTTTTCTCTATTTTAATGTGTAGATATTAAGAACTCTTTACCTTAATCCAATTCTTTCCATGCCTATAAATTGCTGAACTTGTACATTAGTATTAATCTAATATGCCTAAGTACCTTCCAAAGTAAATTCTTTCCTGCTAAAAATATTTTGCCATCAAATATTCGGCCTTTTCTCATCTATACAAACTGTAACCTTTACTTCGAAGTGCCATGCCTTCATCTTTTATACACTATAGAATTGTTTTGACTGCTAAATGTGCTTGAGGAATTCTCTCTCTGACATTTGAAAGTTGGATTTTGAAATCATTTGAATCTTTCAAAGTTATCCCCTGACGAAAGAAAATGAATCAATAATTTCAGGTTAGTTACTGTACTGGAGCTTCTGAAATTCCAAATTTTCTATTTTGAAGCATCACTTTATCAAAGAATGCAAGTATTCTTAATTTTTGATCCTGCGAAATGCAATAACCATAGACATATTTTAACCTAGAAAGATAAAGACTTCAAAAGTATACAGCCAGAAAAACACACAAAAGAACTATCTTAAACACCTTCAAATTGCTGGGGCTCAAGATACCTGGATTCTAATCCCTCTTCCATTTGATAACTCTGCAGCCTCATTCATTCATTCATTCAACAAAGATGTATTGGGTTTGACAGCAAGGTACTGTGCTGGGCATTAGTTACAGATAAATGCTAAAATATGGTCTCTACTCTCAGAGTCCATAGTGTAGGAAGAAACAGCCATGCAAACATCTGCTTGCATTCCTACTGCGTGGTGGGAACATTAATGAAGATATGCAGAGAGGGCTGGGTACAGTGGCTCAAGCCTGTAGTCCCAGCACTTTCGGAGGAGGAGGCGGGCAGATCATGAGGTCAGGAGATCGAGACCATCCTGGCTAACACGGTGAAACCCCGTCTAAAATTAGTCAAGTGTGGTGGTATGTGCCTGTAATCCCAGCTACTCGGGAGGCTGAGGCAGAAGAATTGCTTGAACCCAGGAGGTGGACTGCACTCCAGCCTAGGTTATAAAGCGAGACTCTGTCTCCAAAAAAAAAAAAAAAAAAAAGATAAGCAGAGAGTATTGGAAATGAAAGAGAGCAGGGGTGGGGGAATGTCAGCGTTTCAAGTTTTCTTAAGGAAGGTGACACCTCAACTGAGCCTTCAGGCCTGCCCTGTCTCTCGGCTTCACAGGATGCTTGTGAGGCTCTCGTAAGATAAAGCCCGGGAAAGGCCTGTGAACTAAAGCACAAAGAGCCATAGTGGGATTATTTTCCATGGTGAGAAATAGAAAACTACAGCATAACGAGCGAGTTCTTTTGCATCTCTGGCTATTAATGAAAACATCCAAACATGATTTGGAAGTGGGTTTTAAAAAACCCAGTTTCAGCAGATTTTCTCAATCTTATTTGTATTTATAGAGGACTTAAAAAGAAAGGACTCTCTATCTCCATTTCATAGATGAGGTCATTTAGGCACGGGTCCCAGAGAGTTAGAGGACTACTCTGCTACGGGAAAGAGAAAAAAGCCTCAGCCAGAGGTCAGACAGCAGCTCAGGAACCTGGAGCAGGGGTGGCAATGGTGGGGATCACGTTTTCCTTCTGTGACACTCTCCCAAGGGTGACACTACCCCTGTCAAAATAGGGAGGAGGAATGATTTGTTTTTCCTTCAAAAAAACAAGTGAGAAAGGAAACAAAATCCACATTTAAAACTCCCAAATGTTTTCTGAAACAAGTATTTTCTTCATTTTTTCCGAGGCAGACAAAGCAGGTGTTAAGGCTGAGTCCCTGCCATGTGAAACAAAGATGGCCCTGACTGCCTTGCACTGGGCGACCTGCAATACGGACTTCAAGCGCAAAACGAAATAAAGAGGAAATAAAAAAAGAATTCGTGAGGGTCAGAGTTTTTGGAAGTTGAACATGGGATGACAGCATGAGCTGGGTGTTGAAGTCAGGAAGATTCAGTTAATAGAGGAGGAGGAGGAGGGGTGGCCGCCGTGGAGCAGTCATGCAAGCAAAGGTGCAGGAACAAGCCCTCAGTTTACCCAGAAGGAGGACTGCTACCCAGAGAAGTTCTCAGGGGCAACTTTCATTTTTTAGTTTGTTTCTCTTTTTGAGACAGAGTCTCTCTTTGTCACCCAGGCTGGGGTACAGTGATGCAATCTTGGCTCACTGCAACCTCCACTTCTGGTCTCAAGCAATCCTCCCACCTCAGCTTCCTGAGTAGCTGGGACCACAGGCATGCATCACAATGTCTGGTTACGATTTGTTTTGTTTTGTTTTTGCACAGACAGGGTCTTGTCATGTTACCTAGGCTAGTCTGGAATTCCTGTACTCAATCCATCTGCCTGCCTTGGCCCCCCAGAGTGCTGGGATTGCAGGCATCAGCCACTCATCAGGGGCAAATCTCCATCAGGGCTTCCCCTAGTAGGGCTCCCCAGGTTGGCCTTGAGGGCCACAATAAACTTAGGTATACCCCTTCCCTGTCCCCAACCACAGTTACTTCTTGTGGATGAAGTAAATGGCAGCAAGGACAGCAGGGCTCTATCAGAGTTGACTCATTTATTTCATGTATGCTTAATGTGCCAGACCCCGGGACATGAAGTTCTAGTGAAATCCAGTCTTTGTGCTAGACCAGCTCATAGATCTGTGGAAAAGACAGATGCCCACCCACTCACTATACTACTGTACAGTGAGGGGTTCAGGGCAACAAAAGAGAGGTGTGCAAATGCTAGGGGCAACCGGTGAGGTGGGGAGGGGTTCTGTGAAACAGATGATGGTAAAGGAGAGCATGAGCACACAGAGATGAAAACACACAGCACATTTTGGAGAGGAAAGAAAAGCCGATGTCAAATCTAATGTGGATGACCGTCTGCTTGGGCTGTGGTTCTCAGCCCTGGCTGCCCATTAGAATCATCTGGAGAGCAAATACAGACAGCACATGTCCTATATTTTGATATGGGTGGTGGCTATACAGATGTATTTCTACGTAAAAATTCATTAGGCCACATACTTAAAATTTGCATCCTTTGCTGGCTTAAATCACACCTCAATAAAATTAAAATACTAATCCCCAACCAGACCAATCAAATCAGAATCTGATATGCGAGCAGAGCTGAAGACTATTGTTCCAAAGGAGGAATTTTTTAAAAACATGCCCTACTTTAAATGCCACATATTTTTAAACACGAATCAAAGCCTTAGATTCCACTATCTACTAGGGAGAAGTTAACAAAAATAACTAAAATTTACTAAGGTTCTTGTTAGTGCTCTCTTTTTCTTAAATTTTAAATCAAGCCTTATTTCTTTATTATTATTATTATTTTTTTTTTGAGACAGAGTCTTGCTCTGTCACCCAGACTGGAGTGCGGTGGCACGATCTTGGCTCACTGCAATCTCCACCTCCTGGGTTCAAGCAGTTCCCAGCCTCAGCCTCCTGAGTAGCTGGGACTGGCGTGTGCTACCACGCCTGGCTTTTTCTTTCTTTTTTTTTTTTTTTTTTTTTTTTTACTAGAAACAGTGTTTCACCATGTTGCCCAGGCCGGTCTCAAACTCCGGACCTCAGGTGATCCACCCGCCTCAGCCTCCCAAAGTGCTGGGATTACAGGTGTGAGCCACCACACCCGGCCAATCAAGCCTTGTTTCTAATCCTTACCACCACTCCATAGCATAGACTAAGTTATACCTCTAGTATTTAACAGAGGAGGACATTTAGGCTCAGAGAGGTTACTGTCTTGCTCAAGGGCACAGAGGTAGCAGGAAGTGGAACTGGGTGGCTGTGTGCATGGAGGGGTGCATATGTCTCTGGAGAGATCAAAGCATCTTTCCTGAAGGAAATTACTAAATACGGTGAAATGACTTTTGTAGCCCACCACCATATCTACCTTAAGCTCTAACAACTTCTTTAAAAAGGAGCTTTTGCTGCTACAGAAGGAATTTCTGCAAAGCAGGAAGCCTGAAGTCAGCAATGATTAAACTGCCCCTTGAAACCCTTAGCTACTTGCATGTCTCTTTGTCTTTGGGGTCTCATCTCAGCAATTCGTTTCAGCTTCAGTCTGCACCAGGATCTCAAATCTGTCATGCCAAGGGCAAGAAGAAATGCCCTCCTAACAAGACTCTGGGCATCACTGGAGCTGCCTGCAATCCAGACTTCCAAAGACTCATATTCTTCATGAGCAGGTAACGAAGCTCATAGGAACAGGAGAAACTGCACAAAAGCAGAAAATGACAATTCAGAACACACACCCATCGAGTGACGGCATTAAGGAAATCCTCAAAGCCCTTAGCAATGTAACTGCCAAAAGAGAAAAAAAATGACTTCTTATAAAAAATGCCCAAGTAGAAGTTATAATAAAGATCTATATATATACTGCAGGTTGTGAAAATTACTGCAGCATTAAAAGTGATAAGGGAATAATGTCATCTAGTGTATATGAAATCCTGGACAATATAAGATGAGTTGCTTAGGCATAAAGGCTAATACTGCTTAGAAACACCAGGGAAATAAGCACTGTATGGAAGAGGAAAAATATGCACTTGGTATTTCTGGATCACCTCTCTGCTCTTTGCAGGAGAGTAAACAGCATTTCCGGATGGCATCTCAGCAGTTCTTTACACTGAGAGGACTTCTTTCTTAAGCCAGGCGCTGCTGTTTGAGCTGAAAAGTTCAGGAGGACATTATTCCATGTGACTCCTTCACTCACGTTCTATTTCTAAAATCTCACAATGGATAACAGAGAGGGCTCTCTTGCACTGTGGAGGAGACTGAGAACTAAGGGAAGCATTTGAAAAGGGGCAGTTTTGGAAAACTGTACACCAACGGTCTTTTCTAAGAATCCAGACACGAGACCTATGGAGCTAGAATGTATTTTAAAGTGTCTCCTCCAAATTCTCAATTTTAAAAATGAGGAAAAGAAGACTGAGGGCAGTGAAGTGATTTGCCTGAGGTTACACTGACTTCATGGCAGAACTGGATCTAGTAAAGCCATAATTTACATTTTACATATGCCTGTAGAACGTTTAAAGCACTTTCTCAGATAGGATCTCATAAACACCCTACGGAAGGTAACAGTTTTTTTCAGATGAAAAAATTGAGGCTAAGAGAATCAGGAATTTGTTTTTCCCTAAGCTTACATAGTTAGTAAGGGGTGGATCTTTTGAAGCCAGGTGTCTAGAATCCCTCTCTGTTATCCAGAAAATTGCCTGTGCCAAGTGTGTGGCCAGCAGGCAAATGTCCACATCTGTAGGAGGCTCCATTTGTCCTGATTTGCCCTAAACGTAACTATGCCATCCTCTCTGCCCACACCCCAGATAAGGCTTCTTGCCTGTACATTACTGAGTAAAATATATTCGGGCAGCTTCAGGCACATGCTGTACTGAGAAAATTGAGACAAAAGGCTAAGGATGTTTGGGCACAGGCAAGAAGCTGTATTACAAAGGTACATCACTTTCATATTCATTTGCACATTTTTCCTCATAAGAAAATTAGGCTTTAATGTAACCTCAATTTCAACCTTGTTGCTTTATCGCCTAGAGCCCATTAGAGAGCTATTTCCCAGGGCCAGGAACTTATGATTGGAGGTCAGGAGGCTGGGGTTTTAATCGACTCATGATGAAGCTGCTTTCCCGGGGCGTCACTCTTCCGTCTCAGCTCTGCCCTATTCTCAGGGCGGTGGGTGGGGGGGTGCACCCTCCATGGGTAGCGAGGGTTTTTCTTAATACACCAAAGGCTGAGTTAACTGACAATGAGGCGAGGCGGGGGAGCAGGGAAGGGGATGGAAACTAGCCTCTTTCATTCACTCACAGAGTAATATGTGTCAAAACTGAGAGCTAATGCTTGCAAATACACTGCCCAGAATAATGTAAGGGCAGGGCCTATTCCTTCTGGGCTAAACCAGGTGTTTAATCCATATTAGGGGGCACATGAAGAGCGCCTGAGGAGTTTCATGTGTCCCAAAACAAACAATCCTTGAAAAATTCCTCAGATAATACTATGTGCAAATAGGGAATGTTCTCGCCCACTGGGTCTAGATTCACACTGGAAGCGCCGAGGAAGGCTTTAAAAATGTTGATGCTTGGGCTCCCCAGCCCTTTGCAGATTCTAATATAATTGGTCTGGGGTGTGGCATGGGCATTGGGATTTTTTTTTTTTTTTGATTGTTTGTTTTTTGAGATGGAGTCTCGCCCTGTCGCCGAGGCTGGAGTGCAGTGGCACAATCTCGGCTCACTGCCACCTCCACCTCCTGGGTTCAAGCAATTCTGCCTCAGCTTCCCAGGTAGCTGGGATTACAGGCGCCCGCCACCACGTCTGGCTAATTTTTGTATGTTTAGTAGAAATGGGGTTTCACCATCTTGGCCAGGCTGGTCTTGAACACCCCTGACCTTGTGATCCACCCACCTAAGCCTCCCAAAGTGCTGGGATTACAGGAGTGAGCCGCCGCGCCTGGCCAGGGCACTGGGATTTTTAATTGTGCCTTCCCCAACTTCCAGGTGATTGTAACATGCAGGCAAGTGTGAGAAGCACAGCTCCAGCGGAGGCCTAAGCCTGCCTCTGACCTGAAACGTCTCCCAACCTCTATGTCCACACCTGGGAAGGAAGTAGGAAGGGCATGACCCTACTGTCCACTTCCCACGTGCTGGGGCCAACCATTTCAGGCACTCGGCAGCTCTGGGTAGGATCCTGCTGAGAACGCAGGAGCAATTCACTTCAGCCTGCTGCAAAGTCCTCAAAGTCTCTGCTTATTCTACTAAATAAAATGTTTATCAGACCTCAGACTTCGGTACGTACACACGAGCAGCCACTGGAGGCCTGTGCAAAGGTTCCTCACTGCCCAGCACCCGGCATCACGCCAGCTCTGCTGATTCCCTTCAAAGCAGATTTCCCTCGCTGCTTTCTGAGGCCAGCCTCCCGCCTCTCAGCCCATTTTGCAGCCTGGCACCCCTGCCATTTACATACCGGCTCCTTTTCCTTTAAGCAATTCCATTATCAGGGCTCAGAGATAATGCAAACACCAGGAAAATACTATTTTTATATTCTAGTGGGTACAGCTTATAATAATTCATGCTGGTAGGTTTTTGTTTCCTATATACTCAGATCCTGACTGCAGTCTACCTCCAGGCAGGAACAAAATGGATGCAGAAGTTGGAGGCAGCAGGGGAGACTCCCGACGCGTTTGATGCCGATTCAGCACCCTTTCTGCCCCCCTGCGAGCGGAGTATGGAGTCTCACAAGTGTTGCTTCTCATCAGGAAGCTCAGAAACACCAACAGCAGAAGGGGGATGCACTGGAACGTGGCTTTCTAGCCAGAGAATCCCAAGAGAGGAATAACCCTTTAGTTTCTGACATAGGTCACTCTTTAAAAGCAACGCCTCATCTGTATTTAGCTATTTTTTAACCTTCTTTTATTTTTTTCCCAGCATAACTTTTCCCCAATTCCTTTGCTTTTCAAATCCTGCCTGGGAGCAATAAAACTTCTATCAATAAAGCTGTGAAAACCAGGCTCTGCTACTAAGGAGCCTTGTAACTCTGCATAAGACTGAGCCCCTCTCTGAGCCTCAGTTTCTCCATCTGATAAGAAGATCACACCTCACTAGCTGGTTGCTAACCTTCCACTCTAACCTCACAGGACTCTATCACTGTAATCCCTTTTTATTCCATTGTAATCTTTGGGTCTTATTTCCAGCATCTAATCCATGGCCGGCATTAACATTATCTCTCCTTATACAACCCATTCTTATTCCACCCCTGCAAAAGAGAAAAAGTGTGTGTTTGGAAAGGGAGGGGATCAGTTGGATTTTTTCAAATTTAAAAATGTTTATCATCAACCTTTCCTATTATTGCAACATTGGTGGCGATGAAAATGAATTGGCTATAAAATATAAAACTGTACCTTTTTGTCCACTAAATGTCGTATTTTACATCTATTAACATTAGTATTCACATCAAAAGCCAATTATCGTATTATTGTAAAAAGTGCATCTTGTGAGGGCAAAAGGGATAAGGTTACTACAAAACATGACATTAAATACCCTATACAGGTATTGATCAACTTACGAACTATGCAACTTACGACCATTTGACTCTATGACCACAATCGCTAGCCACGACTGCTCCGCGTCTGGCAGCGCACATGTTGCCCAGCTGGGCGTACGACAGTGCGGACCAGCTTCCGGCAGCACTACCATCTCCGCGTGCATATAGCCTACTCAACTTACGACCAAATCGTGTTACGACCGATCTCTTGGAACCAAAGTCAAGCACTAGCTGTATATATATTTATGGAATCTTATGGCTTTTGGGTATTATCCTTGTTATCTCAGGTAGAGAAGTATTAACAAATGATAAACTTGGGGGCTGTTGCTATTATTTACCTACAGGGCTGTTAGTTTCTTTACTGATACTATTAGCTTACAAAACACGTCTATTCTGCTATCCCGACAAAATGATCACAGTGGTGTTAAACAAGTGGGCACAAAGGGCCTACTAACTTTATGGAATTCAGGTTTATTTCATTTATACAGTATATCAGATTGTTTGTTAGATCACAATGAATATGTCATGATATTTGATCCCAAATAATCCTTTTTGCAAAAATTAGATTACAACAGTAACTTTATTATACCATGTCAATTATTTCTCTTTGAACTAACTGATTTTTTAAAAATTGGCAATGCTTCTGATTCCTTTGTTTAGCATGAATTTTCCTGTTCTCTCCTTCCCCTTTTCTCCTCCCAGTTCCAAATCAGAAGGGTCAACAAGGATATCCTAAAATTTTCCACCAAAGCCCTAATATCAAATGCTTTTGATATGAATAAAATCAGTTCCTTTAGCACATTTAAAAAAATCAATTAGCTAAAAGATAGTGAAAAATCATCACATTTACTGTGAGGAGGATTGTATAGCCACAGGAACGATGGCGTACAATCCAGAAATGCAAAATGTCATGTTGGGAAGCTGTGCTTTAATACCAATTGACACAAGTTCTGATCTTTTTGAAATCTTGTATTACATTAAATTATAGTTTTGCAGCTATGTAAGGAGTAATGGGAAGAATTCTGGTCACTTTTTTTTTTTTTTAGAATGCTCCTCCTCTGAGGCTACAAGAAACCAGCCTTGGCTAACACAAGCACCCTCCAGTTGACAGCCAGACGTAAAGTCTCCACACCCTAAAATCATCAAAGGCTCTCAGATGCCCTTTCCCCTCCAGCTTTATAACAGTCTAACTGACACACAAAAATTGTATGTGTTTACAACATACACACGTGTACACAACACGATGTTTTGATATATGTACACACTGTGAAATGATTAAACCCAGCTAATGAACATATCCATCAACTTACACATCTTTTTTTTTTTTTTTTGTACTAAGGACATTTAAAAGCCACCGTCTTAGCAATTTTCAAGTTTATAATAAATGATTATTTACTACAGTCACCTCATTGTACTATAGATATCCAGAACTTACTCATCCTAGCTGAAATTCTGTACCCTTTGACCAAAATCTCTTCATTCTTCCTCCTTGCTTTTTAAAAAATGACTACTATATAGGGACAGTGAAGAGTACGAAATAAGAAAATTATCCATTTCTAAAGAGTTGTAATTAACAAGTTATTCATTTTTTCACCTCCTATTGTAGATGCCAGATAGAATATTCATGTTTGATCCTGTTTGATCATCAAAACACCCTCCCACACACACCTGATAGATATCACTATTTCCATTTTACAGAAGAGAAAATGGAAATTTAAAGTGTTTAAGTTGCACAGGGCCTCCCTATTGGAACTCTGTTAGCCTGTGATCAGCCCATGCTCTCTCCACCATCCCATGCCACTGGAGTGCACCACAAAGCAAGATAAAACACCAAAGACGAAAGCAACTTAGGTTGTTAAGTCAAAAAACTAAGGCAAACAACACTGCATGCATTTTATTCTTCCAATATATTTTTGGCGGAGAACAAATTGCCCTGGGAGAGGTATTGTATAATTTCATTTGGAGCCTCATCCTTCTGGTAGCGGCAAACTGAAACATACACACACTAAAATCAGATTGCAATTAAAATCCAATTATAAATATATTACTATATTAGACACCTACCCAGGAAAGATCCAGCAGGGGACCTTCTCTGAAAGGCAGTGTGTCACAGTCTTCAAACTGCTTCCATGTGTACTTCTGACTGTGCCCCCTGACCTTGAGTGTGTGTTAAACAATGCTTGGCAGTTTTTCTCTGAGATGGAAAGGACTCAATTTACATCTCATGATGGAGTAACTTTAATCATACTATTACCAGTTTGCTTTGGAGAATGACAGGTAAGGAATATTAAATCTTCCTCATGCAGATTATTAAACAAATGAAACACAGCATTTAAACTGGTGGGATTCAAGAGATGGAATCTGTGTGAGAACAGGAAACACAGAATCACAAAAAAAAAAAGGTCCACATGTGACGTTCACACCTTTTCGGCTCTTTGTTCAAACTGTGTGGTATTTCTCTGACTTCAAACGTATAGTAAACAGACATGCAAAGAAATGGGCAGTCATATCCCCTCTACCCAAAGCTTTCTTACAACACGATGCACAAACGAAATGAATGGCCATCAACACCAAGGATGCATCATATCTGACAATTCTGGAATTTCCTTCCAGTTGCCTTCTAGAAGATTCGTGCGGCTGGCTGTTAAGTGGATTTTCTTTAATCTGACAGAACATTTCAGCAGCAGAACTCAGGTTTCCAATATTTTTCAACAGTTGTCCTTGAGCTCATTTGTCATCATTAACATGAGCCATCTAGACAGATCACCCAGCACAACTCCATTCACCCGTCCAGCTCTCCAGCGAGGGTGCAGTACCTGGGCTGGCTCTCACTATTTTTAATTTATGAAAATGTCTAAGGGCCAGCCACTGGACCCCCACAGTTTCTTTTTAAGTGGTCTGGCATAGACTATGAGGCCACACTGTATGCATCAGCTTCTTACAGCTATAGGACAGGTGCTAATTAATCTACCTAATTATGCAGTCCAGTGGAAGAGGCTTACCCATAGGATTTTAAATCTGGAGGAAAAAAGCAAGGGAAGGAAAAAGGGAGGGAAATGCTTTTAGTTTCACACTGAAACATAATTTCAAGAGTCAGCTTACTTGTCATTTCTACTTAAGTTGGAATGATTTGTGCATTTCCCCTATATCACAATTGCTCTGTGTGTGTGTGTGTGTGTGTGTGTGTGTTTCTTCAAGGGTATACTCTTAAAGCACTAGAAAAAAACAGCAAACCCGTCTGAGAATTATTAGCTTATCTTTATTTTTTAAACTGCAAATACAGCAAGAAAAAAAATCCAAACAGTATATAAACTTAAAATCAGTCACATGAAATGTGCAAGACCTCAAATGATGCTGTAATTCCAGCAGGCTCCTGTTTGCAGTTAACCACTTACGGGGCCAGTCACTGGAATTCCCTGAGCATCCATACAAATGAATATAATTACAGATACCGTGAGCAGAGACCTATGAGGCTGGTGATTATGTTAGATAACTCAGGGATATGGGGAGAGAGAAATCCTGGGGTGTGCAATCGATTTTGTCACATATATTCCCTTGGTTTTTCCAGCTTTATGGAAGGGTTGAAATGCTCTTTCTCTGGTTCCAACTGCCAGGGACACATATGAATGCTGTGATATCTATCAGGGAAGGGGAAAAAACTACTGAATTTCCTCCAGGGGAGTAAAAGCAGATCACAAGGGACCTAGTGTCTCAGAACACAACCCAATATTGGCAATGCATCTTGAGAGAAAATTCCAGTGCTAAGCTATGTCAATCAGCGCACAATGGCCCCATGAAGAAGAACCAACCTGGTCCTGCACGCTCATTTACATGGCACCCAAGAGGAGACACGGCCTGCGGCAGCATGTTCCCGCCTCGTGCCCACTCCCTTCTACAAGTGCCCCTAACCCTTTACGGAATAATAACTTAGTGTCATGAATTAAAATAGCTGAAAATAATTTTTAAAAATGAATAATTTAAGAATTCACATGTCTCGTTAACACTAAATGACTTTCCAGCTGGGCAGAAAATCAAACTCTGCATTTGGCAGTTTTACAAGTCATTATGGAAATATGTCTACTCTTCATTTAATCTCCTATTTCTAGATATCTTCCTCACTTCTAGATATTTTCCTCCTCTATATGTTACAGAAGGTATTTCAAGAGGCTAAAAAATTGGGTACTATTTGTGATTTGAGAGGGGGAAAAAAAGAAGAAATACTAAAATACTCGGAGATTTAAAATGGCAATGTTTTCTTGAAAACATTATGTTAAGTGAAAGAAGCCAGTCATAAAAGGCCACATATTGTATGATTCTATTTATATGGAATATCTAGAAAAGGCAAAATACAGAGACAAAGTAGATTAGTGGTTTCCAGGGACTAAGGAGAGGAGGTCATGGGGAATGATTGCTTAATGGGTACCAGGTTTCTGCTTGGGGGAATGAAAAAGGTCTGGAACTAGATAGTGGTGATGGTTGCACACTGTGAATGTACTTAAAGCTGATGCCGGTTCATTTTTAAATGGTAAATTTTATGTTATGTGTAATTTGCAATACAAAATGTGATCGTGTTTTAAATGGTGGAGTTCAAAGTTTGGGTTCTAATGAATGACAGTTCACTCAAAGGATTGGAATTTCCGGGAACTCTGCTAACCCTGACAGGGCTTCACCAGGAATTTAAAAAGAGAAGGACAATGCTTCCATCTTCCGGGTTTCCTGTCTTAATCTTCTCATCTTGAGATCTGTCTGGAACTGAAAGAGATTCCATTTCCTCAGAGTGTTTACAAACAACAGGAAATGAAAGGTGTATAGATTACTGCTTATAAACTCCAAAATGCTCTGCATGGCTGCACCCTGGTCATGTCTCCCTTCCTTATCAAAAAGGGAGAAGAAAAACAGGAAGAGAGGAAAGAAAGCAGAAAGGGAATGGAGAGAAAAAGAGATGACACTATCACCAGAAAACTTTTGGGTCCTGAGTACCTAATGAATATCTTTCCCTTGATCTGAAGAGAAATAATAATATTGGTGATAATAATATTAGTGTAATAATTTACTGGTTATTTCATCTGTAAAATCGACACAACTCACATTTGTTTTGGAAGGGATGAGATAAATGTACACAACTGGTTTCTGATGCTGGGAGCTGTCTCCATGTGATCTCAGAGCCAAAGACTTCAGAATCTTCCACAACCCTCTCATTTCACATGCGGAAAAAAGCAGAGGTTCAGGAAGAAAAAATATCTGAAAAGACGATATTTTATGGTGGGCTTTACACATTTTGATTCTATGAAAATGGAAGAACTAAGTGAATGCTTTGTGGACGGATCGCCTTTAGCAGTGTGAGATGTTATGGCAGAAGGGCCCACTTAGAATTCAGAATTTATGGACATGAGTTCAAACTGTGTTTTGCCATTTAATAGCTAAAGTACTGAGTAAGGAATTAATATCTTTAGGGCTTCATTTCCTCATCCATAAAAGGGAGATAAGAATATCTAGATATAAGGTCACTCAAAGGATTAAAGAAGGAAAATATAGGTAAATGATTTAGCACAGTACTTGGAGCAGAAGTACTTGGTACATTGTAGCTGTTGGTAGCATTACTACTATTAAAATCTACTCTAGAATGGGTGTTCTTCATAGTTCTTTCAAGTTTTCTGCACATTTCAAAATGTTCATAATTAGAATCATATTTTAAAAACATAGGGTTTCAAGAAAAAACAAAGAGAAGGTGAGCATCTATCTTCACAACTAATCCTTGCATCACTGAGACCTAGCCAAGTTTTCAAAACAGCTCATCAGTACTGATGAAGCCCAGGTCTCTATGCATATAAATAATTTTAGTACACATATATAGTTCAGACGATGCACCCGCTACTCAACCCTCTGTAATACCCAGTGAGGCAAAACCCAAGTCACTCAGGAGTGGGAAGGATTCACATGTTATGCTTGGCCAACCAAGCATAACAGGTCACACCACTTTTGGACATCAGGTTTAAACTTGATGGTCACTAACATTCCTGACCATGTGCTTTTACCAAAGCCCATTTTTCTAGCTCTTCAGGTGGCCTCATCCCACTTCTGACTCAGCAAAATGTTTTCACTGTTTGTGTATTTAACTGTTAATAAATAAATCCATGTTTTAAAAGTTTTTGAATTGTCCATGGAAAATAAATCTAGACTCTTCTGTCAGAGACTTCTAGCAGGTTCCAGCAGCACTTGCTGGGGCAAGGTGACTCCAGCATTACTCTAGAGGACACAGCTGCAGTCTTTTTGGAGTTACTCCTGGGTTGGGTTGGGTGGGGATGGAGGACTTCCTGGGGAAAGACTGAGGGAAATTATAGGGGACTTTGGCCATGCACTGGAAAACTGGAGGAACTGGGATCTACTTGCTCATGCTCTAGAAGTAATTATTTTACTAATAGAAAAATGTGCTACACTACTTACTATCCGATACACTGTGCTTTAAGCACTTTTAATGTATTCACTCATTTAATATGAAATGAAAGCCAATACACCAGCATCGGTGCTCAACTTGGAACACTGGAAAAACATACTGAGCAGAAATTCCAGCGTGGGCAGGGCTGGGGTAGGGGTGGGGCAGGAGTGAGAAAAATGAAACTGGACTCCAGTTCTGCACCAAACGGATATGTAACTCTAAGCAAGTCATTTCTCTCTCTCTTTTTTTTTTTTTTTGTAAAATTTCATCATTGGTAAATAGGAAAAACTTCCTATTTTACTGGTGGAGATGGAACACAGGGGTAGAATCCACGCCCCTTGGGGTGTTCTCCATTGCTTCCTTCACTTTCCCCTTCCCTCCCTCTCTCTTTTTAAAACAGAAATCAGATTTTCATTCAAGTCTTTTAAAAAAGGAGCAATTTGCTCACTAATCTATCTATTCTTGGTATAAAATGGAAGTATAGAAGTTCATTGAAATTCATTGAAATGCATATAATCTAGTAGTTTACAGAAACGATATCATTCCAGAAAAATGAATTCAATTTGTTTTAATTTCCTCAAAGTGTAACCACATTAAACGCTAGCATATATACATGTCAACAGGAAAATTATTAATTTTTTATATCTTAACAGATTTTTGACTGATTGATAAACCATGACCTCCATCATGAAAAAACAAAGACAATTCAGCAAAGTGTCTTACCTGCTAGATTGTTCTTGCTGCTCAAAAAGTTTTTTCACAGTAAAGTATGATCATCCTTGACCCTATTGTAGAGGCATTACATATCCCAGTTCCGGATAAAAGGATAAAAGACTTTTATCCATCTTTTCAACATTATTTTTACAGTAATCACATGATACTTTAATAATGTCAAAAGATAATGAAAATGTAGATTTCAATATGCTGTAATTCCAGTTGTAAAAAAAATGAAGTGCAATAATTTAGGGTTTATTCTTTAGCAATTACAAACATAAATAGAATTTCCTTCAGCTTTTACATAGATTCTAAGTCTGTTGTAACAGTCCTGCTGTCAGAAATGCAAACAGCTGAAAGAACAAACACCGACTTTACCTACTGTTCTATAAATAAGGTTAAACTATACTGCTGGCAGGGGAAACGCAGCCCATAAATTTGGTACCACCATTTGCTTGGTACATTTATATGATTGACCTGTATAAATGTATACTGTTTTCGCTGTTGACACTTTTATAAATATAAAGAACTCATTGAATAAATCCGGCTATATATCTCTTTGTATCAAAATGGAACAGTCTACTGTTGTGAAATCTGGCAGTTAATAAAAATAACCTGCTTTTTTATTAGCTTCATCCAACTATGAGAACACAAGAGATTAATAGTAACTAAGTATGTTTCAAAAGGTAAACTCTCTAAAAGTAAAATTGTAAATACTAGAAAATGTATCATACTAGAAAACCTATCAAGGGAAACATTTTGTTCATTATCCACCCAAAAAAGTGGATCTTTTTTTAAGAAAATACTTTCCAAATTATTATGTATATAAAGTAATATCATTCAGATAATATATATAATATTCTGCCTGGTAACTGCTAATGCCCTCTGGGGGCGTAAAGAGAAAGCCATTCTTCTTTGCCACTTCCTGAGCCTTGTGACCGTGGAATAGTTAACAACGTGCACGGCAAAACTCTCACAAGACTTAAGGTAATGATTGCAGTAACAGTAAAATAGATTACATTTACCCTTTCAGCAAGGTTACATAACCATCTTATTATGAAAACAAAACAAACTAAACCAAAAATGATGCAAAGCAAAAAGAATCCAGAGAAGCATCTATGAGGATAAAGAAACCCAGAGAGTTGAAGGCTGATGGCTGATCAGAGAATGAAGTCAGCTGACTCCGTAATGCCAGGCAAGCTCAGGGGAACGGGTGAGTCACAGGTCAGGATGGCCAAGGAGACCCCAGACAGACAGAAGTTTCGTTGGCTCGAGTGGAGGTTCTCTGGGGCCACGACTACATTCATCCCCTGAACTTATCTTCTCTGCGCTCCTCCAACCTGAGATAAGCCAGTCATTTCTTGAAGCTGACTGGTTGCTCTGGTTACATTTAAGGTTTCTTTTTAGTTCCAGGAATCTGGGAACATTTGCTTTGACGCCACCCCCTTACCTTTTCTAACGCCTACCCTTCTTCCTACTGCATCATCAGGCTCAATGAAAATAAATCTCTTAACTGTAGCAAAATACACTTAAATTCTCCCACAGGAAGGCAAAGTCTCATGAACATCTTGCCAAAACACAATTGAAAAGAGAGGCCAAATTTGTTTGTCAAAATTATTGTCTGGTTTCTTTTACTATATGTCTGATTTCTTGCAGATTCAAGCAGGTAGGCCACTGATTTCTGGAACCACAATTTACTATGTGAACAGCCCTGAGTTTTTTTCCTTTGGCATCAGAACTGTTATTTGGCACTCATTATGAGCACTCCAATTTAGTCATTTATGGCACAATGAGACGTTATGTCCCTCCCTCAGAGTCTAAGAACTGGCTTGGCCAAGCCAGCCTGAAAGTACAGAACGGTCTGCCCGACTTGTAGGGCTTATTGATGATGTAGAGTGTTAATACACTAAGTAAAGTTTCCTCATCAGTTCGACTTTTTTAAAAAAGATTCCCTTTCCCACTTAAGAAATCTAGTCCGGTGACAAAAAAGGGCACAAACTCTGCAGCCTAATGCTGGGTGTGAATACCAGGTCCCTGTGTAAGGTTCTGTGCTTCTGTTCTCATTTACAAGGCAGGGGCTCAAACAGTACCTCCTCAGAAAGGCAGGAGCAAAGAATCCCCGGGAAACACTGAGGAGGGTGCCCGGAACAGAGGAGGCACTCCATAAGTACTAGCCTTTATTATTAACCCATTAAAAATGCAGCAAGAATTCCTCTTCTCAACCCCTTGGGTAGGAATAATAATACAAAACTATGCAATGGCCCAAGGTTGATTTATTAAAAATAAATGTGCTCATAAAATCACATTCTAGATGACCAATGCACACCACAGTGTTCAAACCTTAGACCCTGTTCTCGTTGTCCTTGGCGCGGTAAACACGACACAAGCAAGTGTCTGAAGGTAATGACCACACTTTGAGAGTCCTCAGAGTTCTATGGGCCTTTGGAAGGGTAGGTAGTCTCCTGCCTCAGTGGGTCACTCTCTCACTCCCCAATCCTCTACTGACTACTGCCTACAGAACCAAAGACATCATCCAACATACAACTCTACTGAGAGATTTCAAGCCAAAAAAAAACAAAAAAGCTTTCCATGCCACTGCCCAGACAGATTTCAAGCAAAAAAAATAGCAGTGGCTCATGCCTGCAATCCCAGCACTCTAGGAGGCCAAGGCAGGGGGATCGCTTGAGGTCAGGAGTTCAAGACCAGCCTAGCCAGCATGGCAAAACCCAATCTCTACTAAAAAAAAGAAAATACAAAAATACAAAAATTAGCTAAGCATGGTGGTACGTGCCTGTAGTCCTAACTATTCGGGAGGCTGAGGCATGAGAATCACTTGAACATGAAAGGTAGAGGCTGCAGTGACCCATGATTGTGCCACCACACTCTGGCCTGAGCAACAGAGAGAGACTCTGACTCCAAGTAATAAATAAAATCAAAAACAAATGTTTGCTGTAACAAAACTTTTGTGTTATCTGTCACTATCATAACTTTGGAAGACTAATGCAATCTATTTTACTTACAGCAAGCGCAGACACAACTTACCAATAAAGCTTATTTTGTTCCCCAAAGTGTTAGAATAATATCTAAGTGTGAGAGTTTTTTTTCACACTTTGATGCTATTCTCACATTTGTAATGTCAGAAACTTGTTTTTCCACGTTAAAAAAAAAAAAAAAAAAAAAAACCCACAACTATCACCAAATCCAAAAACCATGTGGCTACAAAATTCCAGTACATCCCTATCCCCCAGCAGAGCTGCTTTTGCGGGCATCAGGGAAGCAGAGAGCAGGACTCCTAGGGCCAGGGGTGGTGAACTAAGAGAAAGGTGGAAGTGATACGCTAGCCCATTGGAGAGCCTAACAGACAGACACCAAGCGTCACCGACAGCCAGACCACACGCGGTCTCACATTAAACAAGAGAGAGCCAAGTAAGTGCCTCACATCTCGACCCAACTAGCCATCTCTCTAACACCTTTGAAACACTAGTAAAACTGACCCAGCGTTGTATATAGACTGAGTTGAAGAAGATGAAAATTGAAAGCTGTGAGGGGAAATAAAAGCTTCCTGCTCATCAAACGTTCAAGATAAAAGGCTACCAAGAGATCCAGGTGGCATTTGTTTGAACTTCTCTGTTTATCACTGTCTTCCTTTTTAGGGATCGGCCATGATTTAAATTTAGTGTGCTACTTCCAAATTTATTTTCCACTATTCTTGAAAGGGGGTTCTTTCAAGAAAGGGGGTTCCTCTAGCCATAGAAGCATAGAAACTGGCCTTCCCTGCCCCACCCAAATATTACCGCCCACCCCCCATCTGAAAGATTCGTCCACAAGACCGTGTGAGAACTTCTTCTTATGCTACCTATGCTATCCTCCTATATACCATTTCCCAATTTATTTCTTAAACAGTTACGTGATGCTGACAGGCACTGTTATCCAGCTGTTACACACGATGCTAGAGGTGGGTCCATTTTACTGGTGGTGAAGTTCATATTTGAACAAACTTGTAACCAGTATCAAATGTTTGGGGTCTCATCTACAGTTATTATCAACAATTCAAGCAAAATCATTTAAGTCCTCTTTTTCTTTTAAAGTGGGGTTACTATTTTTTTGTTTTCATTACAGAAAGAAATGCAATAAACTACAATGAGACAAAACACGTGGGCACACTGTCACCATAAAACAGAACTGGGGAAGAAAAGGGATTTCACTCCTTGTAAAGAAACAATATGTAGACACACAGTCAAAACAGCAGTCTTTCGGAATAAAGGGTTTTACCCAGTATAATTCAGAGTTACTGGGACTCAAGAACCAACTCAAGGCTGGCAGTGAGGATGCTGATCATAATGATGGCAACTGTAACACATTCTACCGCAAAGCATTTGCAACGTTCACACTGCCTTCCTCTATAGGACACCATCTCTTCCTAAAGTCTACGCTCTTCAAATAAGGCTCATGAATATCCCCTTTACTCTGAGTCCGAAGTCAAGTCGGCCTCAGCTTTGCATAACATATTTCCTGGAATTTGCTGTTTTGGCATCCACCCATTCCAAAAAGAGAAGGTCCAGCATCCAATGACTGGAGACCAAGGCTGATGAGAGCAAAAAGGAAAAAAAAAAAAAAAAAAAAAAAAAAAAAAAAAAAAAGCAAGTGTGTTCAGGGTGGCAGAGTTCTCTCTCCAGACCAAAATAAACGTGACCAACATTTCCCAGTGTAAATGAAAAATAAGATCCTCACCAAATCTAGCTCTGTTTATTCTAAAGTTATCTTTTGAAGACTACAAACCCCAACATGTTTTATGTCTCTCCAGGCTCTTCATCATTCATTCACTCTATAGCTCAAACAATACAGGCAATATCAGCAACAGCAGTTACAGGTCTAACTTTCCTTTTCCCTCTGGAGCCCAAAGCAGCCCAAACCTGGAGACTGTGGGTCAATTGCCTTTTGTAGTTTTTGAACATTAACTTTCTTAAAGGAATAGACCTTAAGCTCTTCCTACGAAATTAGTATAATGCACACATTTATCCCCATGTGTAAAACACCTTCTTTCCTGACAGCATGTGTCCGTGGCCTCACTGGGCATTCAGTTAAAAGTGGCATCAGCCTGCAGCAGCAAATCACAGCACTGTGCCATTGTGCCAGGCCTTTCCTAACACACATGTTCTCCAGAGCCACAAACACACCGCCTCTTGGGCTCAGAACAGAGCTAAACTGCATTTAGCATTTTGAAATTTAAAACATCTGCTTAGATGAGTACCACTCTTGCTGAACAATCAATTTGCATTACATTAAATTAACACAGTAATGGACAGCTATGAAATTACACATTTTATGCATTACATTTAATGATGAAATAATAGGTAATAACAGGTTACCAATTCTGATACAGCTATCACACAATCGGTAAATTCACTCAACAATAACGAATAACTTCAAACATCCCATTTCCCGGGTAACAGTCTTGATACAGGAACATATAAATTAGAAAGTTATTGTCCATCAGGAAAACATAATTACCCTGGAAAGAGACATACAGGGGGCCATTAATCTAAAGCATATGGTTTCCAGAGACTTTCCACGCTTTCTTTATATTGAGTCATTTGGGAAGAATAAAAACAGTATCACCTCTATTTTGACATGCTGTTTCCATATCATTCATTTTTATGGCAAAAAAACACTAACTCACATGCTTGGAATAGGATCAGAACAAAGGTGGTAGTTCTTGGTAATCCAAGAAAGTGAGAAACATATGTATTTGGTTCTTAAGATTCATTTGGGTTTTTAAATTAAACAACATGATTTATTTTTACTTGTTTTTTTTTTTTCTCTCTAATTATCTATGAGCATGAGACACTTTTCAAAAAAGAAGTACTTAAAAAAAGTGACTCACGTAGATGTGGGATGGGAGCTAGATGGTTTCGTGTATGCTGAATGATGTATGAACAAAAATATTCAGAGAGCAGACTTCATACAATATAAAAACCTAAGTGCTTCAGGTTGGCCGTCATTACACCCCGGGGGTTACAAAGACCACTCTGAAAATGCTCAAGTTGCAGTGCTGGCCTGTTTTAAGCACTGATCTTTGGCTGCCCTTTGACAAAATTGTGTGAGCCTTTATATAGCAAGAAATCCAAGTCCCTCCAGGCCTCTAGATCAAACTGCTACCCCCAGCGAAAAGCTTGTGAGCCACATGTAGAGAAGCTCCTAGAGATACAGGGAGGGCCTTTTCCTGCACAGTGTAGGCTGCATTCCGTGGAACATCGGTGCCCCTGGGAACACCAAGAGGTGCTCTGAGGGGGAAAAAAGCCATTCTAAGCAAAAACAAATGTTCTGCAAATGCTGGCCTAAACAGAGATAAATGCTCAAACAGGGACACTGCATGGAATAAAATTTAAAAAATTAAACCTCTTCCTTTTAAACTGAAAAATTCTCCATCTTTAATACACTAATATCCACTGAGAAGCAACACGGGGGTGACAGAGCAGGCAGTGCTCCCCAAACTAAACTGACCACAGAAATACTTTCCACAGAACAACTACAGCTACTTTACCCATCTTCAGAGTTCCCAGGAGCACCGTCTGGTAAACACTGGTCTAAATAGATTAGAAGAATCAGGACATTTGACCCAGAAAGACCCCAAGTCTTGCTTACTTGCTTAGAAAACAAAAATAAACCAACAAAGTAATGAAGGAATAAAATTTACAAGAAGACTGAGACATAACAAAAGAGGATGAGTCTTAATACATCAACTTTTGGATTTGCAGGTGACAAAATGTGACCAAGTTAAACCGGAGGCCACCTAAACTGGCAGCCCAACAGTACTTCTATGGGTTTAAGGGACTTTGTTCTCACTTTGGGGAGCAGAGCACTTCAGAGAAGCTGATGAGCTTAATTCTGCAGGAAGAGCTTCCGGAGAGCTGTTGGCTCACCAACCTCTTAATGAAATAGAGAGAGTCAACCACTCCTGCCTCCGTGGCTGGCAACAGGGCCAGAGAGACAGTGAGTTTAAGATCTGGTAAGAGAAAAGAACCCAAAATTAAATCGCAAGAAGAAAAATAAAAAGACGCCCACCCCTAAAAGCTTGTAGTTTTGTTTTCTCAAAATTCTAGCCCCTTGTCCTAGGTTTCCTTTAAAAATACAGTTAAATAAATGGGATTGAAAGGAATGGTTACCTGATTGGAAGTTCCTCTCACACCAGAAAAGTTCTGTGATGCTGGAGGACACCATTTGGCACTTCTCAGACTTCATTTGCACATTCTCAGTTGTACTGCTATAAATGTAACCACTGGTGTGCATATACATTCACAGTACACTGAATGTACAATGTTGAACTTATTTTTTGAGAGAGAAAATTTTCTCTTCAACATGTCAATGGTCTCATTTTACCAGTGTCTGCTCACTTCCAAAAATGCAAAGACAGAGGAAGAAAAGTTCATTCTGTCTTCACTTGCCTTATGTACAGGCAGAAAGCCCATCACACTACCTAAAATTTTCAGCAATACTATGATTCCATTAAGAGCTCTGGATACAGGTGCTTTTAAAGTAGGTTAAGGAATTATGTTGCCTGATAGGGATACTTAACATACCAGCACCTGTTGGTGTGCTTGATCAATTACCCCCGGCAAAATTCTACTCGTCCTTAAAGACCCAGTTTAAACGCCATCTCCTTCAACAGAAACTCTATGATGTTCCCACCCAGATATGACCTATGACCTCTTTCTCACTTTTTTTTTTTTTTTTTTGAGACAAAGTCTCACTGTGTCTCCAGGTTGGAATGCAGTGGCACGATCTCGGCTCACTGCAACCTCCACCTCCTGGGTTCAAGCGATTCTCCCACCTCACAGCCTCCCGAGGAGCTGGGACTAGGGGCATGCACCACCACACCTGACTAATTTTTGTATTTTTAGTAGAGACAGGGTTTCACCACGTCAGCCAGGATGGTCTCAATCTCTTGACCTAGTGATCCACCACCTGCCTTAGCCTCCCAAAGCGCTGGGATTACAGGCATAAGCCACCATGCCTGGCCTCTTCCTCACTTTTTATTTTTATTTTTTTTTGAGACGGAGTCTTGCTCTATCACCAGGCTGGAGTGCAGTGGCGCAATCTCAGCTCACTGCAACCTCCGCCTCCCGGGTTCAAGCGATTCTTCCGCCTCAGCCTCCCGAGTAGCTGGGACCACAGGCACGTGCCACCATGCCCAGCTATTTTTTGTATTTTTAGTAGACACAGGGTTTCACCATGTTGGCCAGGATGGTCTCGATCTCTTGACCTCGTGATCTGCTCGCCTCGGCCTCCCAAAGTGCTGCGATTACGGTCTTCCTCACTTTTTAATGGTTATCTGCTTGAACTCCCAAACAATGCCTGATACAGAGCAATGGAACCAGGAAAAAAGATATGTTCCAATGGCAGACAGAAGTGATAAGGTATGATCTGATCCCTCTGGGAGGCACTAGTGAGCTAGAGATCTACAAGGGGACCCCAAAACCTTAGCAAGGAATAGCAATGTGAAGCTACGGATGGGAGAGAAAAAAAAAAAACAACCTCACAGCAGAGACACAGAGCTGACCTTACAGCAGTTCTATGAGAGTCAGCCCTTTGCCTGGGCTCTAACACTGTTACTCTAGCAGGGGGGTGGGGAGAAGAAGAACCTACTGTATATTCATATTTGGGGTATATTTTTAGTCTTGTGTTGACATGTGAGCTGCCAGCACAAAATACACCAAACACCTTCCTAACTCCCTCAAACCAAATAAATAAATGAAAAGAGAGGCTGTTGAAAACCTTGACAAGCAGCTTGTCAAGAAAAGCTGTTTTTCACACAAGAAACCTCCTTTCAGAACCCTAAATCCTACCAACTTCCATTCTATTTGCAGTACCCTTATCTGTTAGTATCACAACGGAAAAGTGTAAATTGGACCCAAAAAATCCTCTTTATATTTAAAGCCAAAAACTGATCAAGGAGTTCCATCTACATTTCAAAAGACTGTATTCATATTTCAGAGATATATTTATAGACTTTATAAAGAGGTGCAATATTGACTTCTGAGGTTAATGCAACATCCATAGATTTATCTTATGCATTATGTTCTTCAACCTATGTTACTGGGAATAAATTTTTCATCATCAGTTAAGCTTATAATCAATGGAGAATTTGGAATGAAGTATTTATCAGAACAATTTGTGACTGGAATGATTTTAAGTCACTACACATGTAATCTTTTGCCCTGTTATAAATCTAACACAATTTCTTAGGAAGAGCAGAGAGACACCCAGAGAGCAAAATAAAATCTAGAAAAGTGGCAAAATGATATCCCACTGACCAGCATGAGGAAGAGGGAAAAAGGAAACCAAAATAACGCACTTAAAATTTTTTTTTAGAAATCTATTGGAAAAGAAACCTCAGAACGACTTTAGAAAAGGCGTCAACAGCTTCAGAGATACAAGACGGCTGAGGCTGAATCAAATAGTACTATGGCTTGATTTCATAAGGACGAGATTGACCCTACCCAGAACAGCCAGAACGAGAAATGGGGAGTGTGGCTTTATCAGGCACATAGGTCCTGCAAGCCTGCCTGGCAGGCCCCTACCTACTGCTTAGAGTTTAAATACCCTCAAATCACCCTGCAAAATACAAACAGGTCAACTGCAGGAGGCACAGCAACAAACCTTCACGTGAGCTTGGATTGGACTAACAACTCATTAGCAAAGAGCTGCCTCACTCAGGGTAGGTTCAGGTGTGGGAAAGAGAGCCTGATGCCCGAGCAGGTGAGTGCTCCCAGGTGGATCCTGGGCTAAGTGGAAAAGGGGAGGGGCAGGAGGGTAAGTACGGGGAGGTCCTCTGAACAAAATACAAAGAAGGGAAGAGAAGGACCTAAGACAGCATTTGCCCCTTTCACATTTTGTCAGAAGAGAACTCTGTGAATATAATAGAAAGAGTCTTAATTTCCGACTACATGCAACATAGACCTTTTTTATTGTTGTTTTGCCCTGAATATAAAGAGTATATATTTAGTTGTTGTTGTTACCCTGAATATCTCAAAGATTTTTCTATGAATTCTCAGTATGTTTCAGCTGAATTCTCTAGCTCCCCACCTCCTCTTAGCACTTGCTGGCACAATTCCAAGCTCCTCTGGCATCTCCCAATTCCTCAGGAAGATACCTATTAGCCCCTTCATCTTCCTTTTCCATCTTGGATAAGACAGTTCCATCTTGACAATTATTAACTATAAGCCATCAAATATATTCCTCTAAAAAGATATATTTAGGGAAGCACTGACAAAGACATTAACAGATAAGCTGCTTCATGCTGATTTCCATTAAAATATTTAAATATGTTTTCAGGAAAGAAAACTTTTATTTTTCCAAAACAGCTATAACACTAATTTTGAGCCTGACAAAAATAACCCAAAAAGAAAAGTCAGATCACTCTAACTTATAAATAATGATGTAAAAATATGAACTCAAACATTACCAGACAGCATCTACCAGTGCAGTAATAGAATATCACAACCAAATAGGGCTTATTATGGATACTAGGATCATTCAAGAACAGAACTTTTACCTCTGTAATTCATAATATCAATACATTGTAGCAGAAAGATCCTATACTCATCTTCACGGTGCTAAAAAAGCATGTGACAAAATCAAAATCCATTCTGATTTGAGAGGCCCTTAATAAAATAGAAATCTATGAATATTTTTGATATGGGAAAGAGAGATATAGATCTAAATGTATCTGCTCAAACGCCCAAATCATACTAAGTGATTCCTAAGACGCATCCCTATTAAGACAAGAATGGTCACCGCAAGTACCCTATAATTTTACACGTTCCAATTAGTACTAGTGCAATGAGGAGAAAGTCATGAATAATAAAAATTAGAAATAGACAAATTTATTATTTTTGCAGATCATACATGTACATACCTAGAACATCAAAGAGGATCAACTGAAAATAAATGGATACATTAAGAGAAAAGGTAGATGTTTATAAAGCTAGTACACAGAAATAGCTTATATAAACAAAAGCCAATTAAATATACAGAAGAAAGGTACCATTTTTAAGAGCAAAAAAGGGCATATATTAAAAAAAAAACAAATTTAGAAAAGTATAGATTTCACAAGAAAAATACTTTCAATCCTACAGAGAGACGTATAAGTTGGCAAATTAATGGAAAGACACATTTTGTATTTGATAGAAAGACTCATTGCAAAGATGTTATTCTCCCCTAAATTTAACGTGAATCCAATAAAAATGCCAAAAAGAGTATTTTGAAAATCAGAACATTAATTCTAAATTGCACATAAAAATTAACCTGTGAGAATTGCCAGGAAAATTCTGAAATAAAAGGTTATTAACTCTACTGGCTATTAAAACATACTATAAAGCTAAGGAATTAGAACAGTTTGTTATTAGCAAACCAATAGTATTCCAAGGCAAAAAAAAAAAAAAAAAAAAAAAACAGTTCAGAAATAGGCATGATACACATAGAAATATTTGTTACATAATAAAGTTGACATTTCAAATATAGGAAAATGGTGGGTTGTCTAATAAATATGTTGGTACAACTGGCCAGTTACTAGGGAGAAAATAATGCTGATTCCATTCTAAGGTCTTACATAAAAATAAATCCCAGGTGGCTCAAATATTTAAATGCCAAAAATAAAGATCTTAGAGGAAACAAAGGAACATTAGAAAAACAATCATCTTAGCATAAAGGAGGCTCTATTAGGCAAGGGAAAAACCCAAATGCTGTAAATCAAAAGAGAAAAGAGAAAAAACTGAGAAATTTACATCAGCATTCGGAACTTCTGGAAGGCAAAGAAAACCAACAATAAAGTAAAAACCAAATGACAAAGAGGTAAAAGTGTCTGCAACTAATATGTTAGATAAAAGGCTAAATTCTCCAAAACAGAATCCCTTCAAATCATTAAGGAAAGAACAAGAACCCTGTGTAAAATGGGTACGGTTATTGTCCTCCACTGGGCTCTCTGGGAAGCAGATTTAGGAGGTGGAGAGTCATGCGCAGGTTTATTGGGGAGTATTCTCAGGACCAGAACCCACAGAGGAAGGAAAGGAACCAGGACTGGTCAGAGAAGTTAGGCAGTGATGAAATTGCGACAAAGACCTCAGCCGGTTCCACAGGCAGCTGGAGCTGGGATGGCCATTCAGAGTTGTTCCAAACTGGTAAAATAGGAGCTGAGCCTTTTAGTTTTTGGATGTAGAGTATTCTGAGGAAAGAGGCCTGACTTTGCCAGGGGACTGTGTTCAGCTGAAGCAAATGAAGAAGGGGGCGGAAGGCTGAGTTCTTTCTGCTGCCCACATGCACCGCAGCTGAAGGACTGAGAACTTGGTTCCTGCAGAGGGATCTGGGCAGCTCAGCTCAGCTTCCACTACTGTTGGTAGGAGTCAGTTCATAGAAACAGAAAAGCAAATGATGGCTAGTCAATACACAAAAAGATGCTCACTGCATTCATGACTAACAAAACGTAAATCAGAACATGTATCATCTCTCTTATCAGATAAGCAAAGATAACAGGGTTGCCAACAGAGTTGTTAACACTGACATTCTTAATGCTGTTGAGTGGAAGGTGAAACTCTAAGGTCTCCTGGAGGAAAATCTGGCAGATCTTTCTTTTTTTTTTTTTTTTTTTTCCTGTGTCCCTATGTTGGTGTCAGTGCATCT